>NC_088221.1:22601098-22806098 GCF_036934945.1 Oncorhynchus masou masou | reverse complement strand
TACCAGATATACTGTCTCTATGTAGTATGTTACACTAGATATACCGTCTCTCTGTAGTATGTTATACTAGATATACCGTCTCTCTGTAGTATGTTACACTAGATATATTGTCTCTCTGTAGCATGTTATACTAGATATGCTGTCTCTCTGTAGTATGTTATACTAGATATACTGTCTCTCTGTAGTATGTTATACAGTACTAGATATACTGTCTCTCTGTAGTATGTTATACTAGATATACTGTCTCTCTGTAGTATGTTATAACAGATATACTGTCTCTATGTAGTATGTTATACTAGATATACTGTCTCTCTGTAGTATGTTATACTAGATATACTGTCTCTCTGTAGTATGTTATAACAGATATACTGTCTCTATGTAGTATGTTATACTAGATATACTGTCTCTCTGTAGTATGTTATACTAGATATACTGTCTCTCTGTAGTATGTTATACTAGATATACTGTCTCTCTGTAGTATGTTATACTAGATATACTGTCTCTCTGTAGTATGTTATACTAGATATACTGTCTCTCTGTAGTATATTATACCAGATATACTGTCTCTCTGGAGTATGTTATACATTACTAGATATACTGTCTCTCTGTAGTATGTTATACCAGATATACTGTCTCTCTGTAGTATGCTATACAGTACGAGATATACTGTCTCTCTGTATTATGTTATACCAGATATACTGTCTCTCTGGAGTATGTTATACAGTACTAGATATACTGTCTCTCTGTAGTATGTTATACCAGATATACTGTCTCTCTGTAGTATGTTATACAGTACTAGATATACTGTCTCTATGTAGTATGTTACAGTAGATATACCGTCTCTCTGGAGTATGTTATAACAGATATACTGTCTCTATGTAGTATGTTACACTAGATATACCGTCTCTCTGTAGTATGTTATACTAGATATACCGTCTCTCTGTAGTATGTTACACTAGATATATTGTCTCTCTGTAGCATGTTATACTAGATATGCTGTCTCTCTGTAGTATGTTATACTAGATATACTGTCTCTCTGTAGTATGTTATAAAGTACTAGATATACTGTCTCTATGTAGTATGTTACAGTAGATATACCGTCTCTCTGGAGTATGTTATAACAGATATACTGTCTCTATGTAGTATGTTACACTAGATATACCGTCTCTCTGTAGTATGTTATACTAGATATACCGTCTCTCTGTAGTATGTTATACCAGATATACTGTCTCTATGTAGTATGTTACACTAGATATACCGTCTCTCTGTAGTATGTTATACTAGATATACCGTCTCTCTGTAGTATGTTACACTAGATATACTGTCTCTCTGTAGCATGTTATACTAGATATGCTGTCTCTCTGTAGTATGTTATACTAGATATACCGTCTCTCTGTAGTATGTTATACCAGATATACTGTCTCTATGTAGTATGTTATACTAGATATACTGTCTCTCTGTAGTATGTTATAACAGATATACTGTCTCTATGTAGTATGTTATACTAGATATACTGTCTCTCTGTAGTATGTTATACTAGATATACTGTCTCTCTGTAGTATGTTATACCAGATATACTGTCTCTATGTAGTATGTTATACTAGATATACTGTCTCTATGTAGTATGTTATACTAGATATACTGTCTCTCTGTAGTATGTTATACCAGATATACTGTCTCTCTGTAGTATGTTATAACAGATATACTGTCTCTATGTAGTATGTTATACTAGATATACTGTCTCTCTGTAGTATGTTATACTAGATATACTGTCTCTATGTAGTATGTTATACTAGATATACTGTCTCTCTGTAGTATATTATACCAGATATACTGTCTCTCTGAGTATGTTATACATTACTAGATATACTGTCTCTCTGTAGTATGTTATACCAGATATACTGTCTCTCTGTAGTATGTTATACAGTACTAGATATACTGTATCTCTGTATTATGTTATACCAGATATACTGTCTCTCTGGAGTATGTTATACAGTACTTGATATACTGTCTCTCTGTAGTATGTTATACCAGATATACTGTCTCTCTGGAGTATGTTATACAGTACTAGATATACTGTCTCTCTGTAGTATGTTATACCAGATATACTGTCTCTCTGTAGTATGTTATACAGTACTAGATATACTGTCTCTCTGTATTATGTTATACAGTACTAGATATACTGTCTCTATGTAGTATGTTACACTAGATATACCGTCTCTCTGTAGTATGTTATACTAGATATACTGTCTCTCTGTAGTATGTTATACAGTACTAGATATACTGTCTCTCTGTAGTATGTTATACTAGATATACTGTCTCTCTGTAGTATGTTATAACAGATATACTGTCTCTATGTAGTATGTTATACTAGATATACTGTCTCTCTGTAGTATGTTATACTACATATACTGTCTCTCTGTAGTATGTTATACTAGATATACTGTCTCTCTGTAGTATGTCATACTAGATATACTGTCTCTCTGTAGTATATTATACCAGATATACTGTCTCTCTGGAGTATGTTATACAGTACTAGATATACTGTCTCTCTGTAGTATGTTATAACAGATATACTGTCTCTATGTAGTATGTTATACTAGATATACTGTCTCTCTGTAGTATGTTATACTAGATATACTGTCTCTCTGTAGTATGTTATAACAGATATACTGTCTCTATGTAGTATGTTATACTAGATATACTGTCTCTCTGTAGTATGTTATACTAGATATACTGTCTCTCTGTAGTATGTTATACTAGATATACTGTCTCTCTGTAGTATGTTATACTAGATATACTGTCTCTCTGTAGTATGTTATACTAGATATACTGTCTCTCTGTAGTATATTATACCAGATATACTGTCTCTCTGGAGTATGTTATACAGTACTAGATATACTGTCTCTCTGTAGTATGTTATACCAGATATACTGTCTCTCTGTAGTATGTTATACAGTACTAGATATACTGTCTCTCTGTATTATGTTATACCAGATATACTGTCTCTCTGGAGTATGTTATACAGTACTAGATATACTGTCTCTCTGTAGTATGTTATACCAGATATACTGTCTCTCTGTAGTATGTTATACAGTACTAGATATACTGTCTCTATGTAGTATGTTACAGTAGATATACCGTCTCTCTGGAGTATGTTATAACAGATATACTGTCTCTATGTAGTATGTTACACTAGATATACCGTCTCTCTGTAGTATGTTATACTAGATATACCGTCTCTCTGTAGTATGTTACACTAGATATACTGTCTCTCTGTAGCATGTTATACTAGATATGCTGTCTCTCTGTAGTATGTTATACTAGATATACTGTCTCTCTGTAGTATGTTATAAAGTACTAGATATACTGTCTCTATGTAGTATGTTACAGTAGATATACCGTCTCTCTGGAGTATGTTATAACAGATATACTGTCTCTATGTAGTATGTTATACTAGATATACTGTCTCTCTGTAGTATGTTATACTAGATATACTGTCTCTCTGTAGTATGTTATACCAGATATACTGTCTCTATGTAGTATGTTACACTAGATATACCGTCTCTCTGTAGTATGTTATACTAGATATACCGTCTCTCTGTAGTATGTTACACTAGATATACTGTCTCTCTGTAGCATGTTATACTAGATATGCTGTCTCTCTGTAGTATGTTATACTAGATATACCGTCTCTCTGTAGTATGTTATACCAGATATACTGTCTCTATGTAGTATGTTATACTAGATATACTGTCTCTCTGTAGTATGTTATAACAGATATACTGTCTCTATGTAGTATGTTATACTAGATATACTGTCTCTCTGTAGTATGTTATACTAGATATACTGTCTCTCTGTAGTATGTTATAACAGATATACTGTCTCTATGTAGTATGTTATACTAGATATACTGTCTCTATGTAGTATGTTATACTAGATATACTGTCTCTCTGTAGTATGTTATACCAGATATACTGTCTCTCTGTAGTATGTTATAACAGATATACTGTCTCTATGTAGTATGTTATACTAGATATACTGTCTCTCTGTAGTATGTTATACTAGATATACCGTCTCTCTGTAGTATGTTATACTAGATATACTGTCTCTCTGTAGTATGTTATACTAGATATACTGTCTCTCTGTAGTATGTTATACTAGATATACTGTCTCTCTGTAGTATGTTATACCAGATATACTGTCTCTCTGTAGTATGTTATAACAGATATACTGTCTCTATGTAGTATGTTATACTAGATATACTGTCTCTCTGTAGTATATTATACCAGATATACTGTCTCTCTGGAGTATGTTATACATTACTAGATATACTGTCTCTCTGTAGTATGTTATACCAGATATACTGTCTCTCTGTAGTATGTTATACAGTACTAGATATACTGTCTCTCTGTATTATGTTATACCAGATATACTGTCTCTCTGGAGTATGTTATACAGTACTTGATATACTGTCTCTCTGTAGTATGTTATACCAGATATACTGTCTCTCTGTAGTATGTTATACAGTACTAGATATACTGTCTCTCTGTATTATGTTATACAGTACTAGATATACTGTCTCTATGTAGTATGTTACAGTAGATATACCGTCTCTCTGGAGTATGTTATAACAGATATACTGTCTCTCTGTAGTATGTTATACAGTACTAGATATACCGTCTCTCTGTAGTATGTTATACCAGATATACTGTCTCTATGTAGTATGTTACACTAGATATACCGTCTCTCTGTAGTATGTTATACTAGATATACCGTCTCTCTGTAGTATGTTATACCAGATATACTGTCTCTATGTAGTATGTTACACTAGATATACCGTCTCTCTGTAGTATGTTATACTAGATATACTGTCTCTCTGTAGTATGTTATACTAGATATACTGTCTCTCTGTAGTATGTTATACTAGATATACTGTCTCTCTGTAGTATGTTATACTAGATATACTGTCTCTCTGTAGTATGTTATACTAGATATACTGTCTCTCTGTAGTATATTATACCAGATATACTGTCTCTCTGGAGTATGTTATACAGTACTAGATATACTGTCTCTCTGTAGTATGTTATACCAGATATACTGTCTCTCTGTAGTATGTTATACAGTACTAGATATACTGTCTCTCTGTATTATGTTATACCAGATATACTGTCTCTCTGGAGTATGTTATACAGTACTAGATATACTGTCTCTCTGTAGTATGTTATACCAGATATACTGTCTCTCTGTAGTATGTTATACAGTACTAGATATACTGTCTCTATGTAGTATGTTACAGTAGATATACCGTCTCTCTGGAGTATGTTATAACAGATATACTGTCTCTATGTAGTATGTTACACTAGATATACCGTCTCTCTGTAGTATGTTATACTAGATATACCGTCTCTCTGTAGTATGTTACACTAGATATACTGTCTCTCTGTAGCATGTTATACTAGATATGCTGTCTCTCTGTAGTATGTTATACTAGATATACTGTCTCTCTGTAGTATGTTATAAAGTACTAGATATACTGTCTCTATGTAGTATGTTACAGTAGATATACCGTCTCTCTGGAGTATGTTATAACAGATATACTGTCTCTATGTAGTATGTTATACTAGATATACTGTCTCTCTGTAGTATGTTATACTAGATATACTGTCTCTCTGTAGTATGTTATACCAGATATACTGTCTCTATGTAGTATGTTACACTAGATATACCGTCTCTCTGTAGTATGTTATACTAGATATACCGTCTCTCTGTAGTATGTTACACTAGATATACTGTCTCTCTGTAGCATGTTATACTAGATATGCTGTCTCTCTGTAGTATGTTATACTAGATATACCGTCTCTCTGTAGTATGTTATACCAGATATACTGTCTCTATGTAGTATGTTATACTAGATATACTGTCTCTCTGTAGTATGTTATAACAGATATACTGTCTCTATGTAGTATGTTATACTAGATATGCTGTCTCTCTGTAGTATGTTATACTAGATATACTGTCTCTCTGTAGTATTTTATAACAGATATACTGTCTCTATGTAGTATGTTATACTAGATATACTGTCTCTATGTAGTATGTTATACTAGATATACTGTCTCTCTGTAGTATGTTATACTAGATATACTGTCTCTCTGTAGTATGTTATAACAGATATACTGTCTCTATGTAGTATGTTATACTAGATATACTGTCTCTCTGTAGTATGTTATACTAGATATACTGTCTCTCTGTAGTATGTTATACTAGATATACTGTCTCTCTGTAGTATGTTATACTAGATATACTGTCTCTCTGTAGTATGTTATACTAGATATACTGTCTCTCTGTAGTATGTTATACCAGATATACTGTCTCTCTGTAGTATGTTATAACAGATATACTGTCTCTATGTAGTATGTTATACTAGATATACTGTCTCTCTGTAGTATATTATACCAGATATACTGTCTCTCTGGAGTATGTTATACATTACTAGATATACTGTCTCTCTGTAGTATGTTATACCAGATATACTGTCTCTCTGTAGTATGTTATACAGTACTAGATATACTGTCTCTCTGTATTATGTTATACCAGATATACTGTCTCTCTGGAGTATGTTATACAGTACTTGATATACTGTCTCTCTGTAGTATGTTATACCAGATATACTGTCTCTCTGTAGTATGTTATACAGTACTAGATATAATGTCTCTCTGTATTATGTTATACAGTACTAGATATACTGTCTCTATGTAGTATGTTACAGTAGATATACCGTCTCTCTGGAGTATGTTATAACAGATATACTGTCTCTCTGTAGTATGTTATACAGTACTAGATATACCGTCTCTCTGTAGTATGTTATACCAGATATACTGTCTCTATGTAGTATGTTACACTAGATATACCGTCTCTCTGTAGTATGTTATACTAGATATACCGTCTCTCTGCAGTATGTTATACCAGATATACTGTCTCTATGTAGTATGTTACACTAGATATACCGTCTCTCTGTAGTATGTTATACTAGATATACCGTCTCTCTGTAGTATGTTACACTAGATATACTGTCTCTCTGTAGCATGTTATACTAGATATGCTGTCTCTCTGTAGTATGTTATACTAGATATACTGTCTCTCTGTAGTATGTTATAAAGTACTAGATATACTGTCTCTCTGTAGTATGTTATACTAGATATACTGTCTCTCTGTAGTATGTTATAACAGATATACTGTCTCTATGTAGTATGTTATACTAGATATACTGTCTCTCTGTAGTATGTTATACTAGATATACTGTCTCTCTGTAGTATGTTATAACAGATATACTGTCTCTATGTAGTATGTTATATTAGATATACTGTCTCTATGTAGTATGTTATACTAGATATACTGTCTCTCTGTAGTATGTTATACTAGATATAATGTCTCTCTGTAGTATGTTATACTAGATATACTGTCTCTCTGTAGTATGTTATACTAGATATACTGTCTCTCTGTAGTATGTTATACCAGATATACTGTCTCTCTGTAGTATGTTATAACAGATATACTGTCTCTATGTAGTATGTTATACTAGATATACTGTCTCTCTGTAGTATATTATACCAGATATACTGTCTCTCTGGAGTATGTTATACAGTACTAGATATACTGTCTCTCTCTAGTATGTTATACCAGATATACTGTCTCTCTGTAGTATGTTATACATTACTAGATATACTGTATCTCTGTATTATGTTATACCAGATATACTGTCTCTCTGGAGTATGTTATACAGTACTAGATATACTGTCTCTCTGTAGTATGTTATACCAGATATACTGTCTCTCTGTAGTATGTTATACAGTAATAGATATAATGTCTCTCTGTATTATGTTATACAGTACTAGATATACTGTCTCTATGTAGTATGTTACAGTAGATATACCGTCTCTCTGGAGTATGTTATAACAGATATACTGTCTCTCTGTAGTATGTTATACAGTACTAGATATACCGTCTCTCTGTAGTATGTTATACCAGATATACTGTCTCTATGTAGTATGTTACACTAGATATACCGTCTCTCTGTAGTATGTTATACTAGATATACCGTCTCTCTGTAGTATTTTACACTAGATATACTGTCTCTGTGTAGCATGTTATACTAGATATGCTGTCTCTCTGTAGTATGTTATACTAGATATACTGTCTCTCTGTAGTATGTTATACAGTACTAGATATACTGTCTCTCTGTAGTATGTTATACTAGATATACTGTCTCTCTGTAGTATGTTATAACAGATATACTGTCTCTATGTAGTATGTTATACTAGATATACTGTCTCTCTGTAGTATGTTATACAGTACTAGATATACTGTCTCTCTGTAGTATGTTATACTAGATATACTGTCTCTCTGTAGTATGTTATAACAGATATACTGTCTCTATGTAGTATGTTATACTAGATATACTGTCTCTCTGTAGTATGTTATACTAGATATACTGTCTCTCTGTAGTATGTTATACTAGATATGCTGTCTCTCTGTAGTGTGTTATACTAGATATACTGTCTCTCTGTAGTATGTTATACTAGATATACTGTCTCTCTGTAGTATGTTATACTAGATATACTGTCTCTCTGTAGTATGTTATACTAGATATACTGTCTCTCTGTAGTATGTTATACTAGATATACTGTCTCTCTGTAGTATGTTATACTAGATATACTGTCTCTCTGTAGTATATTATACCAGATATACTGTCTCTCTGGAGTATGTTATACATTACTAGATATACTGTCTCTCTGTAGTATGTTATACCAGATATACTGTCTCTCTGTAGTATGTTATACAGTACTAGATATACTGTCTCTCTGTATTATGTTATACCAGATATACTGTCTCTCTGGAGTATGTTATACAGTACTAGATATACTGTCTCTCTGTAGTATGTTATACCAGATATACTGTCTCTCTGTAGTATGTTATACAGTACTAGATATACTGTCTCTCTGTATTATGTTATACAGTACTAGATATACTGTCTCTATGTAGTATGTTACACTAGATATACCGTCTCTCTGTAGTATGTTATACTAGATATACCGTCTCTCTGTAGTATGTTATACAGTACTAGATATACTGTCTCTCTGTAGTATGTTATACTAGATATACTGTCTCTCTGTAGTATGTTATAACAGATATACTGTCTCTATGTAGTATGTTATACTAGATATACTGTCTCTCTGTAGTATGTTATACTACATATACTGTCTCTCTGTAGTATGTTATACTAGATATACTGTCTCTCTGTAGTATGTCATACTAGATATACTGTCTCTCTGTAGTATATTATACCAGATATACTGTCTCTCTGTAGTATGTTATACAGTACTAGATATACTGTCTCTCTGTATTATGTTATAACAGATATACTGTCTCTATGTAGTATGTTATACTAGATATACTGTCTCTCTGTAGTATGTTATACTAGATATACTGTCTCTCTGTAGTATGTTATACCAGATATACTGTCTCTATGTAGTATGTTACACTAGATATACCGTCTCTCTGTAGTATGTTATACTAGATATACTGTCTCTCTGTAGTATGTTATACTAGATATACTGTCTCTCTGTAGTATGTTATACTAGATATACTGTCTCTCTGTAGTATGTTATACTAGATATACTGTCTCTCTGTAGTATATTATACCAGATATACTGTCTCTCTGGAGTATGTTATACATTACTAGATATACTGTCTCTCTGTAGTATGTTATACCAGATATACTGTCTCTCTGTAGTATGCTATACAGTACGAGATATACTGTCTCTCTGTATTATGTTATACCAGATATACTGTCTCTCTGGAGTATGTTATACAGTACTAGATATACTGTCTCTCTGTAGTATGTTATACCAGATATACTGTCTCTCTGTAGTATGTTATACAGTACTAGATATACTGTCTCTATGTAGTATGTTACAGTAGATATACCGTCTCTCTGGAGTATGTTATAACAGATATACTGTCTCTATGTAGTATGTTACACTAGATATACCGTCTCTCTGTAGTATGTTATACTAGATATACCGTCTCTCTGTAGTATGTTACACTAGATATACTGTCTCTCTGTAGCATGTTATACTAGATATGCTGTCTCTCTGTAGTATGTTATACTAGATATACTGTCTCTCTGTAGTATGTTATAAAGTACTAGATATACTGTCTCTATGTAGTATGTTACAGTAGATATACCGTCTCTCTGGAGTATGTTATAACAGATATACTGTCTCTATGTAGTATGTTACACTAGATACACCGTCTCTCTGTAGTATGTTATACTAGATATACCGTCTCTCTGTAGTATGTTATACCAGATATACTGTCTCTATGTAGTATGTTACACTAGATATACCGTCTCTCTGTAGCATGTTATACTAGATATACCGTCTCTCTGTAGTATGTTACACTAGATATACTGTCTCTCTGTAGCATGTTATACTAGATATGCTGTCTCTCTGTAGTATGTTATACTAGATATACCGTCTCTCTGTAGTATGTTATACCAGATATACTGTCTCTATGTAGTATGTTATACTAGATATACTGTCTTTCTGTAGTATGTTATAACAGATATACTGTCTCTATGTAGTATGTTATACTAGATATGCTGTCTCTCTGTAGTATGTTATACTAGATATACTGTCTCTCTGTAGTATTTTATAACAGATATACTGTCTCTATGTAGTATGTTATACTAGATATACTGTCTCTATGTAGTATGTTATACTAGATATACTGTCTCTCTGTAGTATGTTATACCAGATATACTGTCTCTCTGTAGTATGTTATAACAGATATACTGTCTCTATGTAGTATGTTATACTAGATATACTGTCTCTCTGTAGTATGTTATACTAGATATACCGTCTCTCTGTAGTATGTTATACTAGATATACTGTCTCTCTGTAGTATGTTATACTAGATATACTGTCTCTCTGTAGTATGTTATACTAGATATACTGTCTCTCTGTAGTATGTTATACCAGATATACTGTCTCTCTGTAGTATGTTATAACAGATATACTGTCTCTATGTAGTATGTTATACTAGATATACTGTCTCTCTGTAGTATATTATACCAGATATACTGTCTCTCTGGAGTATGTTATACATTACTAGATATACTGTCTCTCTGTAGTATGTTATACCAGATATACTGTCTCTCTGTAGTATGTTATACAGTACTAGATATACTGTCTCTCTGTATTATGTTATACCAGATATACTGTCTCTCTGGAGTATGTTATACAGTACTTGATATACTGTCTCTCTGTAGTATGTTATACCAGATATACTGTCTCTCTGTAGTATGTTATACAGTACTAGATATACTGTCTCTCTGTATTATGTTATACAGTACTAGATATACTGTCTCTATGTAGTATGTTACAGTAGATATACCGTCTCTCTGGAGTATGTTATAACAGATATACTGTCTCTCTGTAGTATGTTATACAGTACTAGATATACCGTCTCTCTGTAGTATGTTATACCAGATATACTGTCTCTATGTAGTATGTTACACTAGATATACCGTCTCTCTGTAGTATGTTATACTAGATATACCGTCTCTCTGTAGTATGTTATACCAGATATACTGTCTCTATGTAGTATGTTACACTAGATATACCGTCTCTCTGTAGTATGTTATACTAGATATACCGTCTCTCTGTAGTATGTTACACTAGATATACTGTCTCTCTGTAGCATGTTATACTAGATATGCTGTCTCTCTGTAGTATGTTATACTAGATATACTGTCTCTCTGTAGTATGTTATAAAGTACTAGATATACTGTCTCTCTGTAGTATGTTATACTAGATATACTGTCTCTCTGTAGTATGTTATAACAGATATACTGTCTCTATGTAGTATGTTATACTAGATATACTGTCTCTCTGTAGTATGTTATACTAGATATACTGTCTCTCTGTTATGTTATAACAGATATACTGTCTCTCTGTAGTATGTTATAACAGATATACTGTCTCTATGTAGTATGTTATACTAGATATACTGTCTCTATGTAGTATGTTATACTAGATATACTGTCTCTCTGTAGTATGTTATACTAGATATAATGTCTCTCTGTAGTATGTTATACTAGATATACTGTCTCTCTGTAGTATGTTATACTAGATATACTGTCTCTCTGTAGTATGTTATACCAGATATACTGTCTCTCTGTAGTATGTTATAACAGATATACTGTCTCTATGTAGTATGTTATACTAGATATACTGTCTCTCTGTAGTATATTATACCAGATATACTGTCTCTCTGGAGTATGTTATACAGTACTAGATATACTGTCTCTCTAGTATGTTATACCAGATATACTGTCTCTGTAGTATGTTATACATTACTAGATATACTGTATCTCTGTATTATGTTGTACCAGATATACTGTCTCTCTGGAGTATGTTATACAGTACTAGATATACTGTCTCTCTGTATTATGTTATACCAGATATACTGTCTCTCTGGAGTATGTTATACAGTACTAGATATACTGTCTCTCTGTATTATGTTATACAGTACTAGATATACTGTCTCTATGTAGTATGTTACAGTAGATATACCGTCTCTCTGGAGTATGTTATAACAGATATACTGTCTCTCTGTAGTATGTTATACAGTACTAGATATACCGTCTCTCTGTAGTATGTTATACCAGATATACTGTCTCTATGTAGTATGTTACACTAGATATACCGTCTCTCTGTAGTATGTTATACTAGATATACCGTCTCTCTGTAGTATGTTACACTAGATATACTGTCTCTGTGTAGCATGTTATACTAGATATGCTGTCTCTCTGTAGTATGTTATACTAGATATACTGTCTCTCTGTAGTATGTTATACAGTACTAGATATACTGTCTCTCTGTAGTATGTTATACTAGATATACTGTCTCTCTGTAGTATGTTATAACAGATATACTGTCTCTATGTAGTATGTTATACTAGATATACTGTCTCTCTGTAGTATGTTATATACTAGATATACTGTCTCTCTGTAGTATGTTATACTAGATATACTGTCTCTCTGTAGTATGTTATACTAGATATACTGTCTCTCTGTAGTATGTTATACTAGATATACTGTCTCTCTGTAGTATGTTATACTAGATATACTGTCTCTCTGTAGTATGTTATACTAGATATACTGTCTCTCTGTAGTATGTTATACTAGATATACTGTCTCTCTGTAGTATGTTATACAGTACTAGATATACTGTCTCTCTGTAGTATGTTATACTAGATATACTGTCTCTCTGTAGTATGTTATAACAGATATACTGTCTCTATGTAGTATGTTATACCAGATATACTGTCTCTCTGGAGTATGTTATACATTACTAGATATACTGTCTCTCTGTAGTATGTTATACCAGATATACTGTCTCTCTGTAGTATGCTATACAGTACGAGATATACTGTCTCTCTGTATTATGTTATACCAGATATACTGTCTCTCTGGAGTATGTTATACAGTACTAGATATACTGTCTCTCTGTAGTATGTTATACCAGATATACTGTCTCTCTGTAGTATGTTATACAGTACTAGATATACTGTCTCTCTGTATTATGTTATACAGTACTAGATATACTGTCTCTATGTAGTATGTTACAGTGGATATACCGTCTCTCTGGAGTATGTTATACCAGATATACTGTCTCTCTGTAGTATGTTATATACTAGATATACTGTCTCTCTGTAGTATGTTATACTAGATATACTGTCTCTCTGTAGTATGTTATAACAGATATACTGTCTCTATGTAGTATGTTATACTAGATATACTGTCTCTCTGTAGTATGTTATACTACTAGATATACTGTCTCTCTGTAGTATGTTATACTAGATATACTGTCTCTCTGTAGTATGTTATACTAGATATACTGTCTCTCTGTAGTATATTATACCAGATATACTGTCTCTCTGAGTATGTTATACAGTACTAGATATACTGTCTCTCTGTAGTATGTTATACCAGATATACTGTCTCTCTGTAGTATGTTATACAGTACTAGATATACTGTCTCTCTGTATTATGTTATACCAGATATACTGTCTTTCTGGAGTATGTTATACAGTACTAGATATACTGTCTCTCTGTAGTATGTTATACCAGATATACTGTCTCTCTGTAGTATGTTATACAGTACTAGATATACTGTCTCTCTGTATTATGTTATACAGTACTAGATATACTGTCTCTATGTAGTATGTTACAGTAGATATACCGTCTCTCTGGAGTATGTTATAACAGATATACTGTCTGTAGTATGTTATACCAGATATACTGTCTCTCTGTAGTATGTTATACTAGATATACTGTCTCTCTGTAGTATATTATACCAGATATACTGTCTCTCTGGAGTATGTTATACAGTACTGATATACTGTCTCTCTGTAGTATGTTATACCAGATATACTGTCTCTCTGTAGTATGTTATAGTACTAGATATACTGTCTCTCTGTAGTATGTTATACCAGATATACTGAGTATGTCAGTACTAGATATACTGTCTCTCTGTAGTATGTTATACAGATATACTGTCTCTCTGTAGTATGTTATACAGTACTAGATATACTGTCTCTCTGTCTACTCTGTAGTATGTTATACTAGATATACTGTCTCTCTGTAGTATGTTATACCAGATATACTGTCTCTATGTAGTATGTTACACTAGATATACCGTCTCTCTGTAGTATGTTATACTAGATATACCGTCTCTCTGTAGTATGTTACACTAGATATACTGTCTCTCTGTAGCATGTTATACTAGATATGCTGTCTCTCTGTAGTATGTTATACAGTACTAGATATACTGTCTCTCTGTAGTATGTTATAACAGATATACTGTCTCTATGTAGTATGTTATACTAGATATACTGTCTCTCTGTAGTATGTTATACTAGATATACTGTCTCTCTGTAGTATGTTATAACAGATATACTGTCTCTATGTAGTATGTTATACTAGATATACTGTCTCTCTGTAGTATGTTATACTAGATATACTGTCTCTCTGTAGTATGTTATACTAGATATACTGTCTCTCTGTAGTATGTTATACTAGATTACTGTCTCTCTGTAGTATGTTATACTAGATATACTGTCTCTCTGTAGTATGTTATAACAGATATACTGTCTCTATGTAGTATGTTATACTAGATATACTGTCTCTCTGTAGTATATTATACCAGATATACTGTCTCTCTGGAGTATGTTATACAGTACTAGATATACTGTCTCTCTGTAGTATGTTATACCAGATATACTGTCTCTCTGTAGTATGTTATACAGTACTAGATATACTGTCTCTCTGTATTATGTTATACCAGATATACTGTCTCTCTGGAGTATGTTATACAGTACTAGATATACTGTCTCTCTGTATTATGTTATACCAGATATACTGTCTCTCTGAGTATGTTATACAGTACTAGATATACTGTCTCTCTGTAGTATGTTATACCAGATATACTGTCTCTCTGTAGTATGTTATAGTACTAGATATACTGTCTCTCTGTATTATGTTATACAGTACTAGATATACTGTCTCTCTGTAGTATGTTATACTAGATATACATCTCTCTGTAGTATGTTATACCAGATATACTGTCTCTATGTAGTATGTTACACTAGATATACCGTCTCTCTGTAGTATGTTATACTAGATATACCGTCTCTCTGTAGTATGTTACACTAGATATATTGTCTCTCTGTAGCATGTTATACTAGATATGCTGTCTCTCTGTAGTATGTTATACTAGATATACTGTCTCTCTGTAGTATTTTATAACAGATATACTGTCTCTATGTAGTATGTTATACTAGATATACTGTCTCTCTGTAGTATGTTATACTAGATATACTGTCTCTCTGTAGTATTTTATAACAGATATACTGTCTCTATGTAGTATGTTATACTAGATATACTGTCTCTATGTAGTATGTTATACTAGATATACTGTCTCTCTGTAGTATGTTATACTAGATATACTGTCTCTCTGTAGTATGTTATACTAGATATACTGTCTCTGTAGTATGTTATACTAGATATACTGTCTCTCTGTAGTATGTTATAACAGATATACTGTCTCTATGTAGTATGTTATACTAGATATACTGTCTCTCTGTAGTATATTATACCAGATATACTGTCTCTCTGAGTATGTTATACAGTACTAGATATACTGTCTCTCTGTAGTATGTTATACCAGATATACTGTCTCTCTGTAGTATGTTATACAGTACTAGATATACTGTCTCTCTGTATTATGTTATACCAGATATACTGTCTCTCTGAGTATGTTATACAGTACTAGATATACTGTCTCTCTGTAGTATGTTATACCAGATATACTGTCTCTCTGTAGTATGTTATACAGTACTAGATATACTGTCTCTCTGTATTATGTTATACAGTACTAGATATACTGTCTCTATGTAGTATGTTACAGTAGATATACTCTCTCTCTGGAGTATGTTATACCAGATATACTGTCTCTCTGTAGTATGTTATACCAGATATACTGTCTCTCTGTAGTATGTTATACAGTACTAGATATACTGTCTCTCTGTATTATGTTATACCAGATATACTGTCTCTCTGGAGTATGTTATACAGTACTAGATATACTGTCTCTCTGTATTATGTTATACCAGATATACTGTCTCTCTGGAGTATGTTATACAGTACTAGATATACTGTCTCTCTGTATTATGTTATACAGTACTAGATATACTGTCTCTATGTAGTATGTTACAGTAGATCTACCTTCTCTCTGGAGTATGTTATAACAGATATACTGTCTCTCTGTAGTATGTTATACTAGATATACTGTCTCTCTGTAGTATGTTATACTAGATATACTGTCTCTCTGTAGTATGTTATACCAGATATACTGTCTCTATGTAGTATGTTACACTAGATATACCGTCTCTCTGTAGTATGTTATACTAGATATACCGTCTCTCTGTAGTATGTTACACTAGATATACTGTCTCTCTGTAGCATGTTATACTAGATATGCTGTCTCTCTGTAGTATGTTATACTAGATATACTGTCTCTCTGTAGTATGTTATACAGTACTAGATATACTGTCTCTCTGGAGTATGTTATACCAGATATACTGTCTCTCTGTAGTATGTTATACTAGATATACTGTCTCTCTGTAGTATGTTATGCAGTACTAGATATACTGTCTCTCTGTAGTATGTTATACTAGATATACTGTCTCTCTGTAGTATGTTATGCAGTACTAGATATACTGTCTCTCTGTAGTATGTTATACAGTACTAGATATACTGTCTCTGTAGTATGTTATACTAGATACATTGTCTCTATGTAGTATGTTATACTTAGATATACTGTCAAAGCATTTACTGTACATACATTACTGTGCACACAAAAGCCCACGCACACACACACACGCACACACACACACACACACACACACACACACACACACACACACACACACACACACACACACACACACACACACACACACACACACACACACACACACACACACACACACGGGCACACACACACAGAGGGTGTAATAGATAGGGGGTGTGTGAGGGCGTCTGTCAGGGGCGTCTGTTCTAATCAGAGCGCTGGGGAGAGAGATAAAGGAGAAAATAATGAGGGTGGCATCAGGCCTTTCATACAACAACAAAAGACCACAGGATCAGATAGACAAACACAATGTGGAGAGGAGAGGAGGGAGGGAGGGAGGAAGGGAGGGGCGGAGGAGGGAGCATGGGGGGAACGACAGGCCTGCTATCAAATTCAACCTGATCAGTCACTATGTAGGGGGAGGGGGGCAGAAAAATATACAGAAATATATGCCGACATCTCTTCACACATCTCCCCTAAACCGGCCCCCATTAATTTGTAATACTCTAATAAGCAGGTCCCTAAGGAGGCCTGGGACACACAGGTGAGATCATGTACTGTATAGGTAATGTAGTCCTAGCCTGTTTCTTTCTCTGTTTCTCTCATTATAAATTTCTATCCCATCTTCCTTCCCTTCCCTCATTGTCCCACCACTCTCTCTTCTTCTGTCTTTCCCTCTCTGTCTCTCTAGCTCTCTCTCTCTTTCACTCCTTCACCCCTCCCTCCCTATCCTCTCTTTCCCTTTCTCACCTCTCTGCTTGCTGATTAGTACTGCTTCATTTGCTGCCAGTTTATTCATTTCCAGTTGTCCTTTGATTATTAATGACTAATTTACCTATCTTACACTCCTTTGATTATTAATTCCTAATTTAGACTGATGATGACTTGAATCAATTAGGTAGTGCCTAAACTCAGCGCAAACAAGCACCGTGTTGAGTCACTCAACAAAATCATGGAACCTCTTTTACGACTAATTATACCATACACATAAACACATCTGGTTGGGTAGTTAAATCAATGCCTGAGGTTCTATTAAAACACTTCCAAAGATAACATCAAGCTAGGAGTGTTTAGAAGAGACAAGGAGCAGAAACAGAACACTTAAATCCCATGCCTGGTCTACTGTAAATAACAAGTGACTTGGTCTATGGGGAAACCAAACAAGACCTAGCACCAGGCCTTGGGGGACACCAGTAGTGAGACCACCTTCATTTCTAGACGCGTTTGTGGTCATAAGCACATTTTTAAAAATGTAGGTGCTTAGATGCAAGCTGACGAAGATACTTGTAGATGGAGACGTTATCAGGTGGTCATTGGGAGCATATTCAGTGTGTGGGCCCTTCTGTTCTGTTCAACTATCTTAATTTCTACCAAAATACAACCTCCCATCAAACATGAACAGAAAAAAATCAACAGTAATTATAAACTGTAAGCCAGGAGTGGTGAGATGAGTAGGCAGAAACAGTAAATGGTTAAATCCCATTCACAGTCTTAATGAGGTTGTCCAAGCTCAATAATTGATTTCTAATTCCAGCCTGCAGCTGTTGACTGAACTGGGTGGGTATTCGTTAGGCACCAAACTGACTGAAACATGGACGGACTTATTCAACTTGGGTTTTGTTTTCTATTACAAAATGTTTTGATACAGTGTGCCCTAAATGACAAATCTTTGGTTTTGGTTGCTTTAAAGTAACTGTCCAGTGTTTTCATAATTATATGAAATATTACCTAGAATTAATTACAATATGAGTTAAATACTTTTTAACATACTTAAATTGTAATTAATTAAGTATGTTTAAGCAGCTTTTCTGTTTTGGAATGGTGTGGGCGTACCCCAACAACAGAATGGTGATTTTTTTTCAACAACGTTATTTGGGTATGAGTGAACAGAATATTCACTTTTAAAGGGGAGATTTTCACTGGACCATGATAGCTATTACTGTGTACATAAAGATAGCTGAAGATACAATGCTTGTCTTTAAGAATATGAAGTAACTGTTTCGGTGTATATTTGTTCGCTAGAGCATATTCGACACAACAGCTCTATTTGTTCCCTGCATATCATTGGATCCAGCTCGAGTCCCAGAGGGTAGTGCAGTAGCACAGAGTACCCTGTGTGAACCACAGCCGCACAGCTTCCATGTAAGATGACCTCACGGAAAATTGGCCTCATTCCTCACAGGCATGCTATCATATTCAACCTGATCAGTCACTACTGTATGTAGGGGGAGGGAGGGGGCAGAAACATGTGAATAAATATATAATGATATCTCTTCACACCCCTCCCCTAAACCAGCCCCCACTCATTTGTAATACTCTAATAAGCAGGTCCCAAAGGAGGCCCGACACACACAGGTGAGTCAAGGGGAGAAGGGGGTGTGGGGGGGGGGGGGTAAACAGGAGCGGAGATGCATGTTTTCCCATACACGTGTCCAAGTGGATGGATGGATGGATAGATACTGGCCTAAGGCCAAACCACACGACCAACAACATTGGTCACTTTATGGAACACAAAGCCTTCACTATCTCATCCTGGAATATCCAAGGCCTGAGGTCATCTGCCTTTGGCCTAAAGAGCAGGAACTTGGACTTCACCAAAGAAATCGGGAATACAGACATTGTCATCCTGCAAGAAACCTGGTATAGAGGAGACGGACCCACTGGATGCCCTCTAGGTTACAGAGAGCTGGTAGTCCCATCCACCAAACTACCAGGTGTGAAACAGGGAAGGGAGTATGCTAATTTGGTATAGAGCAGGCCTAACTCACTCCATTAAGTTAATCAAAACAGGAACATTTTACATTTGGCTAGAAATTCAAAAGGAAATGATCTTAACAGAAAAAAATGTCCTCCTATGTGGTACCTATATCCCCCCACTAGAGTCCCCATACTTTAATGAAGACAGCTTCTTCATCCTGGAGGGACATGTACTAGTCTGTGGCGACCTAAATGGCAGAACTGACACCCTCAGCACACAGGGGGACAAACACCTGCCTGCAGGTGACAGCATTCCCTCCCCCATATGCCCCCCTAGGCACAACTATGACAATATAACCAACAAAAACGGGTCACAACTCCTGCAGCTCTGTCGCACGCTGGGTATGTACATAGTCAATGGTAGGCTTCGAGGGGACACCTATGGTAGGTACACCTATAGCTCATCTCTTAGCAGTAGTACTGTAAACTACTTTATCACTGACCTCAACCCAGAGTCTCTCAGAGTGTTCACAGTCAGCCCACTAACACCCCTATCAGACCACAGCAAAACCACACTCTACTTGAACAAAGCAATATCCAATAATGAGACATCAAAGCCAAAGGAACTGAGCAACAATAGGAAATACTATAGTTGGAAGGAATGCAGTTTGGAAACCTACCAAAACTCAATATGACAACAACAAATTCAATCCCTTTTGGACAACTTCCTGGGTAAAACGTTCCACTGTAATAGTGAAGGTGTAAACTTGTCAGTAGAAAATCTTAACAGTATATTTGACCTCTCAGCTTCCCTATCAAATCTAAAAATCTCAAATAGAAAACTGAAGAAAATGAACAACAATGACAAATGGTTTGATGAAGAATGCAAAATTCCAAGAAAATCACTAAAACAATACAGAAATATACTACGGAAAAAGAAGCAACAGCACGTCAGAAATCAGCTCAATGTAATTGAAGAATCCATAGACTCTAACCACTTCGGGGAAAATTGGAAAACACTAAACAAACAACACAAAGAATTATCTATCCAAAATGTAGATGTATGGATAAACCACTTCTCCAATCTTTTTGGCTCTATAACAAAGAACAAACAGCAAAAACATATACATGATCAAATACAAATCTTAGAATCAATTATTAAAGACTATCAGAACCCAATAGATTCTCCAATTACCTTGAATGAGCTACAGGAAAAAATAAAAACCCTCCAACCCAAAAAGGCATGTGGTGTTGATGGTATGTATCCTCAGTGAAATGATCAAATACACAGACAAATTCCAATTGGCTATACTAAAACAAAAATCTAACATCCTCCTAACATCTGGTATCTTCCCCAATATTTGGAACCAAGGACTGATCACCCCAATCCACAAAAGTGGAGACAAATTTGACCCCAATAACTACCGTGGGATATGCGTCAACAGCAACCTTGAGAAAATCCTCTGCATTATCATTAACAGCAGACTCATACATTTCCTCATTGAAAACAATGTACTGAGCAAATGTCAAATTGGCTTTTTACCGAATTACCATACAACAGACCACGTATTCACACTGCACACCCTAATTGACAAACAAACAAACCAAAACAAAGGCAAAGTCTTCTCATGCTTTGTTGATTTCAAAAAGGCCTTTGACTCAATTTGGCTTGAGGGTCTGCTATACAAATGTGTAATGGTAAATGAGTGAATAGGTGTGGAGTCAGGCGCAGAGAGCAAAGGATACGGGAAAAACACGCTTTAATGTCCAGAAAATAACACGAACAAAAATCAGGTGAACAACACATGTGAAGAAATAAAGGACAGCGAAAAAACCCGAATGCAAAACACAAACCACTCTAACACATACAGATGAACAAGCCCGCACAAACAGAAGCGGGCTGAACTAACTTAAATAACCCCACCCTAACAACCAAACAAGAAACAGGTGAACCAATTAGACAAAGAGGGCCGTGGGGTGAGACAAGGATGCAGCTTAAGCCCCAACCTCTTCAACATATATATCAACGAATTGGCATGGGCACTATGACCAGTCTGCAGCACCTGGCCTCAACCTACTAGAATCTGAAGTTAAATGTCTACTGTTTGCTGATGAACTGGTGTTTCTGTTACCAACCAAGGAGGGCCTACAGCAGTACCTAGATATTCTGCACAATCTGCACAGACCTGGGCCCTGACAGTAAATCTCAGTAAGATCAAAATAATGGTGTTCCAAAAAAGGTTGTCGCCAGGACCACAAATACAAATTCCATCTAGACACTGTTGCCCTAGAGCACACAAAAAACGATACATACCTTGGCCTAAACATCAGCGCCACAGGTAACTTCCACAAAGCTGTGAACGATCTGAGAGACAAGGCAAGAAGGGCAACAAAAGGAACATAAAATATTAACATACCAATTAGGTTCTGGCTAAAAATACTTGAATCTGTTATAGAACCCATTGCCCTTTATAGTTGTGCGGTCTGGGGTCAGCTCACCTACCAAGAATTCACAAACAAACACCAAAAACCAAATTGAGACTCTGCGTACAGAATTCTGCAAAAATATCCTATGTGAACACCAAATAATGCATGCAGAGCCGAATTAGGACGATACCTGCTAATTATCAAAATACAGAAAAGAGACGTTAAATTCTACAACCACCTAAAAGGAAGCGATTCCCAAACCTTCCATAAACAAAGCAATCACCTACAGAGAAATTAACCTGGAGAAGAGCCCCTTAAGCAAGCTGGTCCTGGGGCTCTGTTCACAAACACAAACAGACCCCACAGAGCCCCAGGACAGCAATACAATTAGACCAAACCAAATCATGAGAAAACAAAAAGATAATTACTTGACACATTGGAAAGAATTAACCAAAAAACAGAACAAACTAGAATGCTATTTGGCTCTAAACAGAGAGTACACAGTGGCAGAATACCTGACCACTGTGACTGACCCAAAATGAAGAAAATCTTTGACTATTTACAGAGTGAGAATAGCCTTGCTATTGAGAAAGGCCGCCGTAGGCAGACCTGGCTCTCAAGAGAAGACAGGCTATGTGCACACTGCTCACAAAATTAGGTGGAAACTGAGCTGCACTTCCTAACCTCCTGCCCAATGTGTGACCATATTGGAGAGACATATTTCCCTCAGACTACACAGATCCACAAAGAATTAAAAAACAAACCCGATTTTGATAAACTCCCATATCTACTGGGTGAAATACCACAGTGTGCCATCACTGCAGCAAGATTTGTGACCTGTTGCCACAAGAAAAGGTCAACCAGTGAAGAACAAAAACCATTGTAAATACAACCCATATTTATGCTTATTTATTTTCCTTTTGTACTTTAACCATTTGTACATCGTTACAACACTGTATATATACATAATATGACATTTGTAATATCTTCATTCTTTTGAAATTTCTGTGAGTGTAATGTTTACTTTTACTTTTTTTTAAATTGTTTATTTCACTTTTGTATATTATCTACCTCACTTGCTTTTTTTTTTTAACCTTTATTTTACTAGGCAAGTCAGTTAAGAACAAATTCTTATTTTCAATGACGGCCTGGGAACAGTGGGTTAACTGCCTGTTCAGGGGCAGAACAACAGATTTGTACCTTGTCAGCTCAGGGGTTTGAACTCGCAACCTTCCAGTTACTAGTCCAACGCTCTAACCACTAGGCTACGCTGCCGGCAATGTTAACATGATAGATAGATAGATGTCATGTACAATACATGTCACACACACACACACACACACACACACACACACACACACACACACACACACACACACACACACACACACACACACACACACACACACACACACACACACACACACACACACACACACACACACACACACACACACACTACCACTCTCTGTATTGTATAGGTAGGGACAGTGCATGGTCGGGTCAGTCACCCTGTGCTGCTGTCTAATAGAGGCTAAGGCTCCAGGCTTGTCCTGCCATGTATAATTAACTAGATCATCTCCCTGTTCCACAACATGATTTATTAACCCCTTCCTCTCCAGCCAGATGTGACATTCAGCTAGCTAGGTTTGCATGGGCCAGAGAGGGACAACTACGTCATCCTAAAAGTGGATCAAGAGTTTACAGGTGTTTGGAACATGGACTACACTGGATTTTGCATCATAGTCTATACATAGACTACACCATGCTACATAGACTATACTGGTTCAATAAATATGAATACAATTGATCAACTTGATAAAGTAAATCAAGTGAAGATTACATTACAAGGATGGGTTCGTAGCCTGGGCTGACCAGAATTTAAATAGATTCACACCATCCCAATTCAATCATAGCTAGATCACAACCCCCACCACCTATTCTCTCAAGTCGGAAACGGCTTGATCTGTCGTGGTGAACCCTCAAGTGCACTCCGCTGTTTCAACTACATTCACTCTGCCTCCCTGCTCTCTCCTGTCCGTTCACCTCTCCTCTCCTCCACTTCCTCTCACGCTCCCCTTTCCTACTCTACTCCTCTTGGCCCTCTCCTCCCTCTCCTCTCTTCCCTGTCGATGCCTTTGAACTGCTGCTTTTCAAAAACGCTGCTATTTGAATTAATTAATCATTTTTGCCAGGTGCCGTGGGTGGAGGAAAGGAGAGGGGAAGGAGGGGGGGGGGGCTGAGTAAGTGTGGAGGCTACCAACCCCTGGTCTAAAGAGGGTGGAGGGTTGTTGTTGGTGGTGGGTGGGGTATGGGGGCTAATAAATACAGAGTGGTGTTCTGAGTAAACCTACCGCTCCCCCATCCCTTCCTCCTCCCCCCTCCTCCCCCTCCCTATGATGAAAGGCCTGGCTCGTCCCTGTACCTTTAATTAAGAGCTGAAAGGGGAAACGAGAGCGGGGGTGAGAAACGAAATGAACGGACGCTTATGAATATGGAGAAAATTGAATGAACGCCGCGTCCCTTTGAATAAATCAGCTGTATAGCTCCAGGCTTAGCAGGAGAGAAGGTTGACCAAGGCCCATGGAGAGAGGGAGGGAGGGTTGTGTGTGTTCTTGCATGTGTGTGTGTGTGTGTGTGTGTGTGTGTGTGTGTGTGTGTGTGTGTGTGTGTGTGTGTGTGTGTGTGTGTGTGTGTGTGTGTGTGTGTGTGTGTCAGCTATATGTTCATGAGCTTGGTAGTTAGTCTAGAGCAGAGGTAGGATATGCCTGCTACCTCTGACTCGGCTACCTCCTTGAGAAACCATTTGAACAATAACTCTGACTCCATGCATGTCTAACTTTCTCTGTAACCCAACTTGCACTTCCTTCAACATTCTTATAGCACTTTGGTTCTTGCCTAATCTTCCACGTAATACACTGAGAATAATTATGGTATATGGTATATAGTGTATAATATAGTGTATAACAGTGAGTGATAGGGAACACAAACAAACCAAGTGAATACAGCAGATGTTAACGGGTGGAGGAGAGAGAGAAGAGAGAGGACGGAGAGGAAAGTCAAGAGAGAGAGGAGAGTGACGAGAGAGAGGAGAGAGAGGAGAGTGAAGAGAGTGAGGAGAGAGGAGAGTGGGGATAGAGAGGAGAGTGAGGATAGAGAGGAGAGAGAGGAGAGAGGGAGAGAGAAGCAAGAGGAAAGATGATAGAGGGAGAGAGAGGAGAGTGAGGAGAGAGATGAGAGAGAGGAGAGAGCAGAAAGAGAGGAGAGAGAGGAGAGTGATGAGAGAGAGGAGAGTCATGAGAGAGAGAGCGGAGAGGAGAGTGAAGAGAGTGAGGAGAGAGGAGAGTGAGGATAGAGAGGAGAGTGAGGAGAGAGAGGAAAGAGGAGATTCGTTTAAATAAAATGTACAATGGGCCTCTGACAGTGCGAAATGACAAACAGAGGAAGTGAACGGTCAAAATGGCAAACAGAGGATTTGAACGGTCTAAATGACACCAGAGGATTGGAATGGTCTAAATGACAAACAGAGGAATGGAACGGTCTAAATGACAAACAGAGGATTGGAACGGTCTAAATGACAAACAGAGGAATGAAACGGTCTAAATGGCAGAGGAATGGAACGGTCTAAATGGCAAACAGAGGAATGGAACGGTCTAAATGACAAACAGAGGAATTGAACGGTCTAAATGACAAAACAGAGGTATGAAACGGTCTAAATGACAAGCAAAGGAATGGAACGGTCTAAATGACAAACAGAGGAATGAAATGGTCTAAATGGCAGAGGAATGGAACGGTCTAAATGGCAAACAGAGGAATGGAACGGTCTAAATGAAAAACAGAGAAATGGAACAGTCTAAATGACAAACAGAGGAATAGAACGGTCAAAATGACTAACAGAGGAATGGAACAGTCTAAATGACAAACAGAGGAATGGAACTGTCTAAATGGCAAACAGAGGCATGGAACGGTCTAAATGACAAACAGAGGAATTGAACGGTCTAAATGACAAACAGAAGAATGGAACGGTCTAAATGACAAACAGAGGCTCTAAATGGATTTGAACAGTCTAAATGGCAGAGAAATGGAACGGTCTAAATGACAAACAGAGGAATAAATGACAAAAGGTCTAAATGGCAGTGAAATGGAACGGTCTAAATGACAAAAAGAGGAATGGAATGCTCTAAATGGCAAACAGAGGATTTGAACGGTCTAAATGACAAACAGAGAATTGGAATGGTCTAAATGACAAACAGAGGAATGGAACGGTCTAAATGACAAACAGAGGAATTGAACGGTCTAAATGACAAACAGAAGAATGGAACGGTCTAAATGACAAACAGAGGAATTGAACGGTTTAAATGACAAACAGAGGAATGGAACGGTCTAAATGGAACGGTCCAAACAGAGGAATGGAACGGTCTAAATGACAAACAGAGGAATGGAACGGTCTAAATGACAAACAGAGGAATGGAAAGTCTAAATGACAAACAGAGGAATTGAACGGTCTAAATGACAAACAGAAGAATGGAACGGTCTAAATGACAAACAGAGGAATTGAATGGTCTAAATGACAAACAGAAGAATGGAACGGTCTAAATACAAACAGGAATTTAACGGTCTAAATGGCAGTGAAATGGTCTAAATGACAAAAAGAGGAATGGTCTAAATGGCAGAGAAAAGGAATGGTCTAAATGACAAACAGAGGAATGGAATGCTCTAAATGGCAAACAGAGGGAACGGTCTAAATGACAAACAGAAATGGAATGGTCTAAATGACAAACAGAGGAATGGAACGGTCTAAATGACAAACAGAGGAATGGAACGGTCTAAATGACAAACAGAGGAATGGAACGGTCTAAATGACAAACAGAGGAATGGAACGGTCTAAATGGCAAACAGAGGAATTGAACGGTCTAAATGGCAAACAGAGGAATGGAACGGTCTAAATGACAAACAGAGGAATGGAACCGTCTAAATGATAAACAGAGGAATTGAACGGTCTAAATGACAAACAGAGGAATTGAACGGTCTAAATGACACCAGAGGAATGGAACGGTCTAAATGACAAACAGAGGAATTGAACGGTCTAAATGGCAGAGAAATGGAACGGTCTAAATGACAAACAGAGGAATGGAACGGTCTAAATGACAAACAGAGGAATGGAACGGTCTAAATGACAAACAGAGGAATGGAACGGTCTCAATGGCAGAGAAATGGAACGGTCTAAATGGCAGAGGAATGGAATGGTCTAAATGGCAAACAGAGGAATGGAACGGTCAAAATAACAAACAGAGGAATGGAACAGTCTAAATGACAAACAGAGGAATTGAACGGTCTAAATGACAAAAGAGGATTTGAAAGGTCTAAATGGCAGAGACATGGAACGGTCTAAATGACAAACAGAGGAATGGAATGGTCTAAATGGCAAACAGAGGATTTGAACGGTCTAAATGACAAACAGATGACAAACAGAGGAATGGAACAGTCTAAATGACAAACAGAAATGAACGGTCTAAATGACAAAAAGAGGAGAAAGGTCTAAATGGCAGAGAATGGAACGGTCTAAATGACAAACAGAGGAACGGAATAATCTAAATGGCAAACAGAGGATTTGAACAGTCTAAATGACAAACAGAGAAATTGAACGGTCTAAATGACAAACAAAGGAATGGACCGGTCTAAATGACAAACAGAGGAAAATAAATGGCAGAGGAATGGACCGGTCTAAATGACAAACAGAGGAATTGAACGGTCTAAATGGCAGAGGAATGGACCAGTCTAAATGACAAAACAGAGGAATTGAACGGTCTAAATGACAAACAGAGGATTTGAACGGTCAAAATAACAAACAGAGAATTGGAACGGTCTAAATGGCAGAGGAATTGAACGGTCTAAATGACAAACAAACGGTCTAAATGGCAGAGAATGGAACGGTCTAAATGACAAACAGAGGAATGGTCTAAATGGAGAGGAATGGAACGGTCTAAATGACAAACAGAGGAATGGAACGGTCTAAATGGCAGAGGAATGGACCAGTCTAAATGACAAAACAGAGGAATGAACGGTCTAAATGACAAACAGAGGATTTGAACGGTCAAAATGACAAACAGAGAATGACTAAATGGCAGAGGAATGGAACGGTCTAAATGACAAACAGAGGAATGGTCTAAATGACAGAGAGGATTGGAATGGTCTAAATGACAAACAGAGGAATGAAACGGTCTAAATGGCAGAGGAATGGAACTGTCTAAATGGCAAACAGAGGCATGGAACGGTCTAAATGACAAACAGAGGAATTGAACGGTCTAAATGACAAACAGAAGAATGGAACGGTCTAAATGACAAACAGAGGAATGGAACAGTCTAAATGGCAGAGAAATGGAACGGTCTAAATGACAAACAGAGGAATGGAACAGTCTAAATGGCAGAGAAATGGAACGGTCTAAATGACAAACAGAGGAATGGAATGCTCTAAATGGCAAACAGAGGATTTGAACGGTCTAAATGACAAACAGAGGAATTGAACGGTCTAAATGACAAACAGAAGAATGGAACGGTCTAAATGACAAAAAGAGGAATTGAAAGGTCTAAATGACAAACAGAAGAATGGAACGGTCTAAATGACAAGCAAAGGAATGGAACGGTCTAAATGACAAACAGAGGAATGAAATGGTCTAAATGGCAGAGGAATGGAACGGTCTAAATGCAAACAGAGGAATGGAACGGTCTAAATGAAAAACAGAGAATTGGAACGGTCTAAATGACAAACAGAGGATTGAACGGTCAAAATGACTAACAGAGGAATGGAACAGTCTAAATGACAAACAGAGGAATGGAACTGTCTAAATGGCAAACAGAGGAATTGAACGGTCTAAATGACAAACAGAAGAATGGAACGGTCTAAATGACAAACAGAAGAATGGATCGGTCTAAATGACAAACAGAGAATGGAATGGTCTAAATGACAAACAGAGAAATGGAACGGTCTAAATGACAAACAGAGAAATTGAATGGACAAACAGAAGAATGGAACGGTCTAAATGGCAGAGAAATGGAACGGTCTAAATGACAAACAGAGGATTGGAACGGTCTAAATGGCAAATAGAGGAAGGAACGGTCTAAATGGCAGAGAAATGAACGGTCTAAATGACAAACAGAGGAAATGGTAGAGAAATGGAACGGTCTAAATGACAAACAGAAGAATGGAACGGTCTAAATGGCAAACAGAGGAATGGAACGGTCTAAATGACAAACAGAGGAATGGAACGGTCTATATGGCAGAGGAATGGAACGGTCTAAATGACAAACAGAGAAATTGGAACGGTCTAAATGGCAGAGGAATGGACCGGTCTAAATGGCAAACAGAGGATTGGAACGGTCTAAATGACAAAACAGAGGAATGAAACGGTCTACATGACAAACAGAGGATTGGAACGGTCTAAATGACAAACAGAGGAATGAAACGGTCTAAATGGCAGAGGAATGGAACGGTCTAAATGGCAAACAGAGGAATGGAACGGTCTAAATGAAAAACAGAGAAATGGAACAGTCTAAATGACAAACAGAGGAATGGAACGGTCAAAATGACTAACAGAGGAATGGAACAGTCTAAATGACAAACAGAGGAATGGAACGGTCTATATGGCAGAGGAATGGAACGGTCTAAATGGCAGAGAAATGGAACGGTCTAAATGACAAACAGAGGAATAGAACGGTCTCAATGGCAGAGTAATGGAACGGTCTAAATGGCAGAGGAATGGAATGGTCCAAATGACAAACAGAGGAATTGAACGGTCTAAATGACAAACCGAGGAATTGAATGGTCTAAATGACAAACAGAAGAATGGAATGGTCTAAATGGCAAACAGAGGAATGGAACGGTCTAAATGACAAACAGAGGAATGGAACAATGGCAGAGGAATGGAACGGTCTAAATGACAAACAGAGAGGTCTAAATGGCAGAGGAATGGACCGGTCTAAATGGCAAACAGAGGATTGGAACGGTCTAAATGACAAAACAGAGGAAAAACGGTCTAAATGACAACAGAGGAATGGAAAGGTCTAAATGACAAACAGAGGAATGAAATGGTCTAAATGGCAGAGGAATGGAACGGTCTAAATGGCAAACAGAGGAATGGAACGGTCTAAATGAAAAACAGAGAAATGGAACAGTCTAAATGACAAACAGAGGAATGGAACGGTCAAAATGACTAACAGAGGAATGGAACAGTCTAAATGACAAACAGAGGAATGGAACGGTCTAAATGACAAACAGAGGAATGGAACGGTCTATATGGCAGAGGAATGGAACGGTCTAAATGGCAGAGAAATGGAACGGTCTAAATGACAAACAGAGGAATAGAACGGTCTCAATGGCAGAGAAATGGAACGGTCTAAATGGCAGAGGAATGGAATGGTCCAAATGACAAACAGAGGAATTGAACGGTCTAAATGACAAACAGAAGAATGGAACGGTCTAAATGACAAACAGAGGAATGGAATGGTCTAAATGACAAACAGAGGAATGGAACGGTCTAAATGACAAACAGAGGAATGGAACAGTCTAAATGACAAACTAAATTGAACGGTCTAAATGACAAAAAGAGGATTTGAAAGGTCTAAATGGCAGAGAAATGGAATGGTCTAAATGACAAACAGAGGAATGGAATAATCTAAATGGCAAACAGAGGATTTGAACGGTCTAAATGACAAACAGAGAAATGGAACGGTCTAAATGACAAACAGAGGAATGGAACGGTCTAAATGACAAACAGAGGAATGGAACGGTCTAAATGGCAGAGGAATGGACCGGTCTAAATGACAAACAGAGGAATGGAACGGTCTAAATGACAAACAGAGGATTTGAACGGTCAAAATGACAAACAGAGATATTGGAACGGTCTAAATGGCAGAGGAATGGACCGGTCTAAATGGCAAACAGAGGATTGAACGGTCTAAATGACAAACAGAGGAATTGAACGGTCTAAATGACAAACAGAGGAATGGAACGGTCTAAATGGCAGAGGAATGGAACGGTCTAAATGACAAACAGAGGAAAACGGTCTAAAGCAGAGGAATGGAACGGTCTAAATGACAAACAGAGGAATGGAACGGTCTAAATGACAAACAGAGGAATTGGAATGGTCTAAATGACAAACAGAGGAATGGAACGGTCTAAATGGCAGAGGAATGGACGGTCTAAATGACAAACAGAGGAATGGAACGGTCTAAATGACAAACAGAGGAATGGAAGAGTCTAAATGGCAGAGAAATGGAACGGTCTAAATGACAAACAGAGGAATTGAAAGGTCTAAATGGCAGAGAAATGGAACGGTCTAAATGACAAACAGAGGAATGGAATGGTCTAAATGACAAACAGAGAAATGGAACGGTCTAAATGACAAACAGAGGAAAATGACAAACAGAGAGAATGGAACGGTCTAAATGACAAACAGAAGAATGGAACTAAATGGAGAAATGGAACGGTCTAAATGACAAACAGAGGAATGGACCGGTCTAAATGACGAACAGAGGAATGGAACGGTCAAAATGACAAACAGAGAAATTGGAACGGTCTAAATGGCAGAGGAATGGACCGGTCTAAATGGCAAACAGAGGATTGGAACGGTCTAAATGACAAAACAGAGGAATGAAACGGTCTAAATGACAAGCAGAGGATTGGAACGGTCTAAATGACAAACAGAGGAATGAAATGGTCTAAATGGCAGAGGAATGGAACGGTCTAAATGGCAAACAGAGGAATGGAACGGTCTAAATGAAAAACAGAGAAATGGTACAGTCTAAATGACAAACAGAGGATTGAACGGTCAAAATGACTAACAGAGGAATGGAACAGTCTAAATGACAAACAGAGGAATGGAACTGTCTAAATGGCAAACAGAGGAATGGTCTAAATGGCAGAGAAATGGAACGGTCTAAATGACAAACAGAGGAATAGAAAATGACAAACAGAGAAATGGAACGGTCTAAATGGCAGAGGAATGGAATGGAACGGTCTAAATGACAAACAGAAGAATGGAACGGTCTAAATGACAAACCGAGGAATTGAATGGTCTAAATGACAAACAGAGAATGGAACGGTCTAAATACAAACAGAAGAATTTAACGGTCTAAATGGCAGTGAAATGGAACGGTCTAAATGACAAAAAGAGGAATTGAAAGGTCTAAATGGCAGAGAAAAGGAATGGTCTAAATGACAAACAGAGGAATGGAATGCTCTAAATGGCAAACAGAGGATTGGAACGGTCTAAATGACAAACAGAGAAATGGAATGGTCTAAATGACAAACAGAGGAATGGAACGGTCTAAATGACAAACAGAGGAATGGAACGGTCTAAATGACAAACAGAGGAATGGAACGGTCTAAATGACAAACAGAACGGTCTAAATGGCAGAGAAATGGAACGGTCTAAATGACAAACAGAGGAATGGAACGGTCTAAATGACAAACAGAGGAATGGAACGGTCTAAATGACAAACAGACAATTGGAACGGTCTAAATGACAAAGAGAAATGGAACGGTCTAAATGGCAAGGAATGGAACGGTCTAAATGGCAAACAGAGGAATAGAACGGTCTAAATGACAAACAGAGGAATGGTCTAAATGGCAGAGAAATGGAACGGTCTAAATGACAAACAGAGGAATGGAACGGTCTATATGGCAGATGAATGGAACGGTCTAAATGGCAGAGAAATGGAACGGTCTAAATGACAAACTAGAACGGTCTCAATGGCAGAGAAATGGAACGGTCTAAATGGCAGAGGAATGGAATGGTCTAAATGACAAACAGAGGAATTGAACGGTCTAAATGACAAACAGAAGAATGGAACGGTCTAAATGACAAACAGAGGAATGGAATGGTCTAAATGACAAACAGAGGAATGGAACGGTCTAAATGACAAACAGAGGAATGGAACAGTCTAAATGACAAACAGAGGAATTGAACGGTCTAAATGACAAAAAGAGGAATTGAACGGTCTGCAGAGGAATGGCTAAAGAGAGGAATGGAACGGTCTAAATGATAAACAGAGGAATGGAACGGTCTAAATGGCAAACAATGTCTAAATGACAAACAGAGGAATGGAACGGTCTAAATGACAAACAGAGGAATGGAACGGTCTAAATGACAAACAGAGGAATGGAACGGCTAAATGGCAGAGGAATGGACGGTCTAAATGACAAACAGAGGAATTGAACGGTCTAAATGACAAACAGAGGAATTGAACGGTCAAAATGACAAACAGAGAATTGGAACGGTCTAAATGGCAGAGGAATGGACCGGTCTAAATGACAAACAGAGGAATGAAACGGTCTAAATGACAAACAGAGGAATGGAAGAGTCTAAATGGCAGAGAAATGGAACGGTCTAAATGACAAACAGAAGAATGGTTTAAATGGCGGAACGGTCTAAATGACAAACAGAGGAATGGAATGGAATGGCAGAGAAATGGAACGGTCTAAATGACAAACAGAGGAATGGAACGGTCTAAATGACAAACAGAGGAATGAAACGGTCTAAATGGCAGAGAAATGGAACGGTCTAAATGACAAACAGAGGAATGGAACGGTCTAAATGGCAGAGGAATGGAACGGTCTAAATGACAAACAGAGAAATTGGAACGGTCTAAATGGCAGAGGAATGGACCGGTCTAAATGGCAAACAGAGGATTGGAACGGTCTAAATGACAAAACAGAGGAATGAAACGGTCTAAATGACAAGCAGAGGATTGGAACGGTCTAAATGACAAACAGAGGAATGAAATGGTCTAAATGGCAGAGGAATGGAACGGTCTAAATGGCAAACAGAGGAATGGAACGGTCTAAATGAAAAACAGAGAAATGGAACAGTCTAAATGACAAACAGAGGAATGGAACGGTCAAAATGACTAACAGAGGAATGGAACAGTCTAAATGACAAACAGAGGAATGGAACGGTCTATATGGCAGAGGAATGGAACGGTCTAAATGGCAGAGAAATGGTCTAAATGACAAACAGAGGAATGGAACGGTCTAAATGGCAGAGAAATGGAACGGTCTAAATGGCAGAGGAATGGAATGGTACAAATGACAAACAGAGGAATTGAACGGTCTAAATGACAAACAGAAGAATGGAACGGTCTAAATGACAAACCGAGGAATTGAATGGTCTAAATGACAAACAGAAGAATGGAACGGTCTAAATTACAAACAGAAGAATTTAACGGTCTAAATGGCAGTGAAATGGAACGGTCTAAATGACAAAAAGAGGAATTGAAAGGTCTAAATTGCAGAGAAAAGGAACGGTCTAAATGACAAACAGAGGAATGGAATGCTCTAAATGGCAAACAGAGGAATAGAACGGTCAAAATGACTAACAGAGGAATGGAACAGTCTAAATGACAAACAGAGGAATGGAACTGTCTAAATGACAAACAGAAATGGAACGGTCTAAATGACAAACAGAGGAATGGAACGGTCTAAATGACAAACAGAGGAATGGAACGGTCTAAATGACAAACAGAGGAATGGAACGGTCTAAATGACAAACAGAGGAATGGAACGGTCTAAATGACAAACAGAAATGTCTACAAACAGAGGAATGGAACGGTCTAAATGACAAACAGAGGAATTGAACGGTCTAAATGACAAACAGAGGAATGGAACGGTCTAAATGACAAACAGAGAATTGAACGGTCTAAATGGCAGAGAAATGGAACGGTCTAAATGACAAACAGAGGAATGGAACGGTCTAAATGACAAACAGAGAATGGAACAATCTAAATGACAAACAGAGGAATTGAACGGTCTAAATGCCAGAGAAATGGAACGGTCTAAATGGCAGAGGAATGGAATGGTCTAAATGGCAAACAGAGGAATGGAACGGTCAAAATGACAAACAGAGGAATGGAACAGTCTAAATGACAAACAGAGGAATTGAACGGTCTAAATGACAAAAAGAGGATTTGAAAGGTCTAAATGGCAGAGAAATGGAACGGTCTAAATGATAAACAGAGGAATGGAATAATCTAAATGGCAAACAGAGGATTTGAACAGTCTAAATGACAAACAGAGAAATTGAACGGTCAATATGACAAACAGAGGAATGGAACAGTCTAAATGACAAACAGAGGAATTGAACGGTCTAAATGACAAACAGAGGAATTGAAAGGTCTAAATGGCAGAGACATGGAACGGTCTAAATGATAAACAGAGGAACGGTCTAAATGGCAAACAGAGGATTTGAACAGTCTAAATGACAAACAGAGAAATTGAACGGTCTAAATGACAAACAAAGGAATGGACCGGTCAAAATGACGTCTAAAACAGAGGAATGGAACGGTCTAAATGGCAGAGGAATGGACCGGTCTAAATGACAAACAGAGGAATTGAACGGTCTAAATGACAAACAGAGGAATGGAACGGTCTAAATGACAAACAGAGAATTGGAACGGTCTAAATGGCAGAGGAATGGACCGGTCTAAAGCAAACAGAGGAATGGAACGGTCTAAATGACAAAACAGAGGAATTGAACGGTCTAAATGACAAACAGAGGAATGGAACGGTCTATATGGCAGAGGAATGGACCGGTCTAAATGACAAACAGAGGAATGAAACGGTCTAAACGGCAGAGGAATGGACCAGTCTAAATGACAAACAGAGGAATGGAACGGTCTAAATGACAAACAGAGGATTTGAACAGTCTAAATGACAAACAGAGAATTGGAACGGTCTAAATGGCAGAGAATGGGTCTAAATGACAAACAGAGGAATGAAACGGTCTAAATGACAAGCAGAGGATTGGAATGGTCTAAATGACAAACAGAGGAATGAAACGGTCTAAATGGCAGAGGAATGGACCGGTCTAAATGGCAAACAGAGGAATGGAACGGTCTAAATGACAAACTGAGGAATTGAACGGTCTAAATGACAAACAGAAGAATGGAACGGTCTAAATGACAAACAGAGAAATGGAAGAGTCTAAATCAGAGAAATGACTAAAACGAAAAGAGGAATTGAAAGGTCTAAATGGCAGAGAAAAGGAACGGTCTAAATGACAAACATAGGAATGGAATGCTCTAAATGGCAAACAGAGGATTTGAACGGTCTAAATGACAAACAGAGGAATGGAACGGTCTAAATGACAAACAGAGGAATGGAACGGTCTAAATGACAAACAGAGGAATTGAACGGTCTAAATGACAAACAGAGAATGGAACGGTCTAAATGACAACAAAGGAATGGAACGGTCTAAATGACAAACAGAGGAATGAAATGGTCTAAATGGCAGAGGAATGGAACGGTCTAAATGGCAAACAGAGGAATGGAACGGTCTAAATGAAAAACAGAGAAATGGTACAGTCTAAATGACAAACAGAGGATTGAACGGTCAAAATGACTAACAGAGGAATGGAACAGTCTAAATGACAAACAGAGGAATGGAACTGTCTAAATGGCAAACAGAGGCATGGAACGGTCTAAATGACAAACAGAGGAATTGAACGGTCTAAATGACAAACAGAAGAATGGAACGGTCTAAATGACAAACAGAGGAATGGAACAGTCTAAATGGCAGAGAAATGGAACGGTCTAAATGACAAACAGAGGAATTGAATGCTCTAAATGACAAACAGAGAATGGGTCTAAATGGCAGAGAAATGGAACGGTCTAAATGACAAACAGAGGATTGGAACGGTCTAAATGACAAATAGAGGAAGGAAACGGTCTAAATGGCAGAGAAATTGAACGGTCTAAATGACAAACAGAAGAATGGAACGGTCGAAATGGCAGAGAAATGGAACGGTCTAAATGACAAACAGAAGAATGGAACGGTCTAAATGACAAACAGAGGAATGGAACGGTCTAAATGACAAACAGAATGGAACGGTCTATGTGGCAGAGGAATGGGTCTAAATGAGAAATTGGAATGGTCTAAATGGCAGAGGAATGGACGGTCTAAATGGCAAACAGAGGATTGGAACGGTCTAAATGACAAACAGAGGAATGAAACGGTCTAAATGACAAACAGAGGATTGGAACGGTCTAAATGACAAACAGAGGAATGGAACTGTCTAAATGACAAACAGAGGAATGGAACGGTCTAAATGACAAACAGAGAAATGGAACGGTCTAAATGACAAACAGAAGAATGGAACGGTCTAAATGACAAACAGAGGAATGGAACGGTCTAAATGACAAACAGAGGAATAGAACGGTCTCAATGGCAGAGAAATGGAATGGTCCAAATGACAAACAGAACGGTCTAAATGACAAACAGAGAAATGGAACGGTCTAAATGACAAACAGAGGAATTGAACGGTCTAAATGACTAACAGAGGAATGGAACAGTCTAAATGACAAACAGAGGAATGGAAATGGCAGAGGAATGGAACGGTCTAAATGACAAACAGAGAAATTGGAATGGTCTAAATGGCAGAGGAATGGACCGGTCTAAATGGCAAACAGAGGATTGGAACGGTCTAAATGACAAACAGAGGAATGAAACGGTCTAAATGACAAGCAGAGGATTGGAACGGTCTAAATGACAAACAGAGGAATGAAATGGTCTAAATGGCAGAGGAATGAACGGTCTAAATGGCAAACAGAGGAATGGAACGGTCTAAATGAAAACAGAGAAATGGAACAGTCTAAATGACAAACAGAGGATTGAACGGTCAAAATGACTAACAGAGGAATGGAACAGTCTAAATGACAAACAGAGAAGGAATGGAAACCGGTCTAAATGACAAACAGAGATGAAACGGTCTAAATGGCAGAGGAATGGACCGGTCTAAATGACAAAACAGAGGAATGAACGGTCTAAATGACAAACAGAGGAATGGAACGGTCTAAATGACAAACAGAGGAATTGGAACGGTCTAAATGGCAGAGGAATGGAACGGTCTAAATGACAAACAGAGGAATGAAACGGTCTAAATGACAAGCAGAGGATTGGAATGGTCTAAATGACAAACAGAGGAATGAAACGGTCTAAATGGCAGAGGAATGGACCGGTCTAAATGGCAAACAGAGGAATGGAACGGTCTAAATGACAAACAGAGGAATTGAACGGTCTAAATGACAAACAGAAGAATGGAACGGTCTAAATGAAAACAGAGAAATGGAAGAGTCTAAATGGCAGAGAAATGGAACGGTCTAAATGACAAAAGAGGAATTGAAAGGTTTAAATGGCAGAGAAAAGGAACGGTCTAAATGACAAACAGAGGAATGGAATGCTCTAAATGGCAAACAGAGGATTTGAACGGTCTAAATGACAAACAGAGGAATGGAACGGTCTAAATGACAAACAGAGGAATGGAACGGTCTAAATGACAAACAGAGGAATTGAACGGTCTAAATGACAAACAGAAGAATGGAACGGTCTAAATGACAAGCAAAGGAATGGAACGGTCTAAATGACAAACAGAGGAATGAAATGGTCTAAATGGCAGAGGAATGGAACGGTCTAAATGGCAAACAGAGGAATGGAACGGTCTAAATGAAAAACAGAGAAATGGAACAGTCTAAATGACAAACAGAGGATTGAACGGTCAAAACTCATGACTAACAGAGGAATGGAACAGTCTAAATGACAAACAGAGGAATGGAACTGTCTAAATGGCAAACAGAGGCATGGAACGGTCTAAATGACAAACAGAGGAATTGAACGGTCTAAATGACAAACAGAAGAATGGAACGGTCTAAATGACAAACAGAGGAATGGAACAGTCTAAATGACAAACAGAGAAATGGAACGGTCTAAATGACAAACAGAGGAATGGAACGGTCTAAATGACAAACAGAAGAATGGAACGGTCTAAATGGCAGAGAAATGAAACGGTCTAAATGACAAACAGAGGATTGGAACGGTCTAAATGACAAATAGAGGAAGGAACGGTCTAAATGGCAGAGAAATTGAACGGTCTAAATGACAAACAGAAGAATGGAACGGTCGAAATGGTAGAGAAATGGAACGGTCTAAATGACAAACAGAAGAATGGAACGGTCTAAATGGCAAACAGAGGAATGGGTCTAAATGACAAACAGAGGAATGGAACGGTCTATGTGGCAGAGGAATGGAACGGTCTAAATGACAAACAGAGAAATTGGAATGGTCTAAATGGCAGAGGAATGGACGGTCTAAATGGCAAACAGAGGATTGGAACGGTCTAAATGACAAACAGAGGAATGAAACGGTCTAAATGACAAGCAGAGGATTGGAACGGTCTAAATGACAAACAGAGGAATGAAATGGTCTAAATGGCAGAGGAATGGAACGGTCTAAATGGCAAACAGAGGAATGGAACGGTCTAAATGAAAAACAGAGAAATGGAACAGTCTAAATGACAAACAGAGGAATGGAACGGTCAAAATGACTAACAGAGGAATGGAACAGTCTAAATGACAAACAGAGGAATGGAACGGTCTATATGGCAGAGGAATGGAACGGTCTAAATGGCAGAGAAATGGAACGGTCTAAATGGCAGAGGAATGGAATGGTACAAATGACAAACAGAGGAATGGAACGGTCTAAATGACAAACAGAGGAATGGAACGGTCTAAATGAAAAACAGAGAAATGGAACAGTCTAAATGGCAGAGGAATGGAACGGTCTAAATGACAAACAGAGGAATGGAACGGTCTATATGGCAGAGGAATGGAACGGTCTTTTAAATGGCAGAGAAATGGAACGGTCTAAATGACAAACAGAGGAATAGAACGGTCTCAATGGCAGAGAAATGGAACGGTCTAAATGGCAGAGGAATGGAATGGTCTAAATGACAAACAGAGGAATTGAACGGTCTAAATGACAAACAGAAGAATGGAACGGTCTAAATGACAAACAGAGGAATGGAATGGTCTAAATGGCAAACAGAGGAATGGAACGGTCTAAATGACAAACAGAGGAATGGAACAGTCTAAATGACAAACAGAGGAATTGAACGGTCTAAATGACAAAAAGAGGATTTGAAAGGTCTAAATGGCAGAGAAATGGAACGGTCTAAATGATAAACAGAGGAATGGAATAATCTAAATGGCAAACAGAGGATTTGAGTCTAAATGACAAACAGAGAAATTGAACGGTCTAAATGACAAACAGAGGAATGGACCGGTCTAAATGACGAACAGAGGAATGGAACGGTCTAAATGGCAGAGGAATGGAACGGTCTAAATGACAAAACAGAGGAATGGAACGGTCTAAATGACAAACAGAGGATTTGAACGGTCAAAATGACAAACAGAGAATGGAACGGTCTAAATGGCAGAGGAATGGACCGGTCTAAATGGCAAACAGAGGATTGGAACGGTCTAAATGACAAAACAGAGGAATTGAACGGTCTAAATGACAAACAGAGGAATGAAACGGTCTAAATGGCAGAGGAATGGAACGGTCTAAATGACAAACAGAGGAATGAAACGGTCTAAATGGCAGAGGAATGGACCGGTCTAAATGACAAACAGAGGAATGAACGGTCTAAATGACAAGCAGAGGATTGGAATGGTCTAAATGACAAACAGAGGAATGAAACGGTCTAAATGGCAGAGGAATGGACCGGTCTAAATGGCAAACAGAGGAATGGAACGGTCTAAATGACAAACAGAGGAATGGAAGAGTCTAAATGGCAGAGAAATGGAACGGTCTAAATGACGAAAAGAGGAATTGAAAGGTTTAAATGGCAGAGAAAAGGAACGGTCTAAATGACAAACAGAGGAATGGAATGGTCTAAATGGCAAACAGATGATTTGAACGGTCTAAATGACAAACAGAGAAATGGAATGGTCTAAATGACAAACAGAGGAATGGAACGGTCTAAATGACAAACAGAGGAATGGAACGGTCTAAATGACAAACAGAGGAATTGAACGGTTTAAATGACAAACAGAAGAATGGAACGGTCTAAATGACAAGCAAAGGCATGGAACGGTCTAAATGACAAACAGAGGAATGAAATGGTCTAAATGGCAGAGAAATGGAACGGTCTAAATGGCAAACAGAGGAATGGAACGGTCTAAATGAAAAACAGAGAAATGGTACAGTCTAAATGACAAACAGAGGATTGAACGGTCAAAATGACTAACAGAGGAATGGAACAGTCTAAATGACAAACAGAGGAATGGAACTGTCTAAATGGCAAACAGAGGCATGGAACGGTCTAAATGACAAACAGAGGAATTGAACGGTCTAAATGACAAACAGAGGAATGGAACGGTCTAAATGGCAGAGAAATGGAACGGTCTAAATGACAAACAGAGGATTGGAACGGTCTAAATGACAAATAGAGGAAGGAAACGGTCTAAATGGCAGAGAAATTGAACGGTCTAAATGACAAACAGAAGAATGGAACGGTCGAAATGGCAGAGAAATGGAACGGTCTAAATGACAAACAGAAGAATGGAACGGTCTAAATGGCAAACAGAGGAATGGAACGGTCTAAATGACAAACAGAGGAATGGAACGGTCTATATGGCAGAGGAATGGAACGGTCTAAATGGCAGAGAAATGGAACGGTCTAAATGACAAACAGAGAAATTGGAACGGTCTAAATGACAAGCAGAGGATTGGAACGGTCTAAATGACAAACAGAGGAATGAAATGGTCTAAATGGCAGAGGAATGGAACGGTCTAAATGGCAAACAGAGGAATGGAACGGTCTAAATGAAAAACAGAGAAATGGAACAGTCTAAATGACAAACAGAATTGAACGGTCAAAACAGAGGAATGGAACGGTCTAAATGACAAACAGAGGAATGGAACAGTCTAAATGACAAACAGAAGAATGGAACGGTCTAAATGACAATCCGAGGAATTGAATGGTCTAAATGACAAACAGAGGAATGGAACGGTCTATATGGCAGAGGAATGGAACGGTCTAAATGGCAGAGAAATGGAACGGTCTAAATGACAAACAGAGAAATTGGAACGGTCTAAATGGCAGAGAAATGGAACGGTCTAAATGGCAGAGGAATGGAATGGTACAAATGACAAACAGAGGAATTGAACGGTCTAAATGACAAACAGAAGAATGGAACGGTCTAAATGACAATCCGAGGAATTGAATGGTCTAAATGACAAACAGAGGAATGGAACGGTCTAAATGACAGAGGAATGGAACGGTCTAAATGACAAACAGAGGAATGGAACGGTCTATATGGCAGAGGAATGGAACGGTCTAAATGGCAGAGAAATGGAACGGTCTAAATGACAAACAGAGAAATTGGAACGGTCTAAATGGCAGAGGAATGGACCGGTCTAAATGGCAAACAGAGGATTGGAACGGTCTAAATGACAAACAGAGAAGAAACGGTCTAAATGGAATGGTCTAAATGACAAACAGAGGAATGAAATGGTCTAAATGGCAGAGGAATGTCTAAATGGCAAACGGTCTAAATGACAAACAGAGAAATGGAACAGTCTAAATGACAAACAGAATTGAACGGTCAAAATGACTAACAGAGGAATGGAACAGTCTAAATGGCAGAGGAATGGAACGGTCTAAATGGCAAACAGAGGAATGGAACGGTCTATATGGCAGAGGAATGGAACGGTCTAAATGGCAGAGAAATGGAACGGTCTAAATGACAAACAGAGGAATAGAACGGTCTCAATGGCAGAGAAATGGAACGGTCTAAATGACAAACAGAGGAATGGAATGGTCCAAATGACAAACAGAGGAATGGAACGGTCTAAATGACAAACAGAAGAATGGAACGGTCTAAATGACAAACAGAGGAATGGAATGGTCTAAATGGCAAACAGAGGAATGGAACGGTCTAAATGACAAACAGAGGAATGGAACGGTCTAAATGGCAGAGGAATGGAACGGTCTAAATGACAAACAGAGAAATGGAACGGTCTAAATGGCAGAGGAATGGACCGGTCTAAATGGCAAACAGAGGAATGGAACGGTCTAAATGACAAACAGAGGAATGGAACGGTCTAAATGACAAACAGAGGAATTGGAAAGGTCTAAATGACAAACAGAGGAATGAATGGTCTAAATGACAAACAGAGAAATGGAACAGTCTAAATGACAAACAGAGGAATTGAACGGTCTAAATGACAAACAGAGGAATGGAACAGTCTAAATGGCAGAGGAATTGAACGGTCTAAATGACAAACAGAGGAATGGAACGGTCTCAATGGCAGAGGAATGGAACGGTCTAAATGGCAGAGAAATGGAACGGTCTAAATGACAAACAGAGGAATGGAACGGTCTAAATGACAAACAGAGGAATGAACGGTCTAAATGACAAACAGAGGAATGGAACGGTCTATATGGCAGAGGAATGGAACGGTCTAAATGGCAGAGAAATGGGAACGGTCTAAATGACAAACAGAGGAATAGAACGGTCTCAATGGCAGAGAAATGGAATGGTCCAAATGACAAACAGAGGAATTGAACGGTCTAAATGACAAACAGAAGAATGGAACGGTCTAAATGACAAACCGAGGAATTGAACGGTCTAAATGACAAACAGAAGAATGGAACGGTCTAAATTACAAACAGAGGAATTTAACGGTCTAAATGGCAGTGAAATGGAACGGTCTAAATGACAAACAGAGGAATGGAACGGTCTAAATGACAAACAGAGGAATGGAACGGTCTAAATGACAAACAGAGAATTGGAATGGTCTAAATGACAAACAGAGGAATGGAACGGTCTAAATGACAAACAGAGGAAAAGAACGGTCTAAATGACAAACAGAGGAATGGAACGGTCTAAATGACAAACAGAGGAATGGAACAGTCGAAACGACAAACAGAGGAATGGAACGGTCTAAATGACAAACAGAGGAATGGAACGGTCTAAATGACAAACAGAGGAAGAACGGTCTAAATGACAAACAGAAGAATGGAACGGTCTAAATGACAAACAGAGGAATGGAACGGTCTAAATGACAAACAGAGGAATGGAACAGTCGAAACGACAAACAGAGGAATGGAACGGTCTAAATGGCAAACAGAGGAATTGAACGGTCTAATTGGCAATCAGAGGAATTGAACGGTCTAAATGACAAACAGAAGAATGGAACGGTCTAAATGACAAACAGAGGAATTGAACGGTCTAAATGACAAGCAGAAGAATGGAACGGTCTAAATGACAAACAGAGGAATGGAACGGTCTAAATGGCAGAGAAATGGAACGGTCTAAATGGCAAACAGAGGATTGGAACGGTCTAAATGACAAAACAGAGGAATGAAACGGTCTAAATGACAAGCAGAGGATTGGAACGGTCTAAATGACAAACAGAGGAATGAAATGGTCTAAATGGCAGAGGAATGGAACGGTCTAAATGGCAAACAGAGGAATGGAACGGTCTAAATGAAAACAGAGAAATGGAACAGTCTAAATGACAAACAGAGGATTGAACGGTCAAAATGACTAACAGAGGAATGGAGTCTAAACAGAGGAATGGAACGGTCTAAATGACAAACAGAGGAATGGAACGGTCTAATGGCAGAGGAATGGAACGGTCTAAATGGCAGAGAAATGGAACGGTCTAAATGACAAACAGAGGAATGGAACGGTCTCAATGGCAGAGAAATGGAACGGTCTAAACAGAGGAATGGAATGGTCCAAATGACAAACAGAGGAATTGAACGGTCTAAATGACAAACAGAAGAATGGAACGGTCTAAATGACAAACAGAGGAATTGAACGGTCTAAATGACAAACAGAAGAATGGAACGGTCTAAATGACAAACAGAGGAATGGAACGGTCTAAATGGCAGAGAAATGGAACGGTCTAAATGACAAAAAGAGGAATTGAAAGGTCTAAATTGCAGAGAAAAGGAACGGTCTAAATGACAAACAGAGGAATGGAATGCTCTAAATGGCAAACAGAGGATTTGAACGGTCTAAATGACAAACAGAGAATTGGAATGGTCTAAATGACAAACAGAGGAATGGAACGGTCTAAATGAGAGGAATGGAACGGTCTAAATGACAAACAGAGGAATTGAACGGTCTAAATGACAAACAGAAGAATGGAACGGTCTAAATGACAAACAGAGGAATGGAATGCGGTCTAAATGGCAAACAGAGGAATTGAACGGTCTAAATGGACAAACAGAGGAATGGAACGGTCTAAATGACAAACAGAGGAATGGAAGAGGAATTGAACGGTCTAAATGACAAACAGAGGAATGGAACGGTCTAAATGACAAACAGAGGAATGGAACGGTCTAAATGACAAAGCAGAGGAATGGAACGGTCTAAATGACAAACAGAGGATTAGAACGGTCTAAATGACAAACAGAGGAATGAAACGGTCTAAATGACAAGCAGAGGATTGGAAGGTCTAAATGACAAACAGAGGAATGGAATGGTCTAAATCGCAGAAATGGAACGGTCAAACAAACAGAGGAATGGAACGGTCTAAATGAAAAACAGAGAAATGGAACAGTCTAAATGACAAACAGAGGAATTGAACGGTCAAAATGACTAACAGAGGAATGGAACAGTCTAAATGACAAACAGAGGAATGGAACGGTCTAAATGACAAACAGAGGAATGGAACGGTCTAAATGACAAACAGAAATGGAACGGTCTAAATGACAAACAGAGGAATGGAACGGTCTAAATGAACAAACAGAGGAATGGAATGGTCAAATGACAAACAGAGGAATTGAACGGTCTAAATGACAAACAGAGGAATGGAACGGTCTAAATGACAAAGAGGAATTGAATGGTCTAAATGACAAACAGAAGAATGGAACGGTCTAAATGACAAACAGAGGAATTTAACGGTCTAAATGGCAGTGAAATGGAACGGTCTAAATGACAAGAGGAATTGAAAGGTCTAAATGGCAGAGAATGGAATGGTCTAAATGACAAACAGAGGAATGGAATGCTCTAAATGGCAAACAGAGGATTTGAACGGTCTAAATGACAAACAGAGAAATGGAATGGTCTAAATGACAAACAGAGGAATGGAACGGTCTAAATGACAAACAGAAGAATGGAACGGTCTAAATGACAAACAGAGGAATTGAACGGTCTAAATGACAAACAGAGGAATGGAACGGTCTAAATGACAAACAGAGGAATGGAACGGTCTAAATGACAAACAGAGGAATGGAACGGTCTAAATGACAAACAGAGGAATGGACGGTCTAAATGGCAAACAGAGGAATTGGAACGGTCTAAATGACAAACAGAGGAATGAACGGTCTAAATGACAAACAGAATGGAACGGTCTACATGATAAACGGTCTAAATGACAAACAGAGGAATGGAACGGTCTAAATGACAAACAGAGGAATGGAACGGTCTAAATGACAAACAGAGGAATGGAACGGTCTAAATGGCAAACAGAGGAATTGAACGGTCTAAATGACAAACAGAGGAATGGAACCGTCTAAATGACAAACAGAGGAATGGAACAGTCTAAATGGCAGAGAAATGGAACGGTCTAAATGACAAACAGAGAATGGAAAGGTCTAAATTGCAGAGGAAAACGGTCTAAATGACAAACAGAGGAATGGAACGGTCTAAATGACAAACAGAGGAATGAACGGTCTAAATGGCAAACAGAGGAATGGAACGGTCTAAATGACAAACAGAGGAATGGAACAGTCTAAATGGCAGAGGAATGGAACGGTCTAAATGACAAACAGAGAAATTGGAAGTCTAAATGGCAGAGGAATGGACCGGTCTAAATGGCAAACAGAGGATTGGAACGGTCTAAATGACAAAACAGAGGAATGAAACGGTCTAAATGACAAGCAGAGGATTGGAACGGTCTAAATGACAAACAGAGGAATGAAATGGTCTAAATGGCAGAGGAATGGAACGGTCTAAATGGCAAACAGAGGAATGGAACGGTCTAAATGAAAAACAGAGAAATGGAACAGTCTAAATGACAAACAGAGGAATGGAACGGTCTAAATGACAAACAGAGGAATGGAACAGTCTAAATGACAGAGGAATGGAAGGTCTAAATGGCAGAGAAATGGAACGGTCTAAATGACAAACAGAGGAATAGAACGGTCTCAATAAATGGTCTAAATGGCAGAGGAATGGAATGGTCTAAATGACAAACAGAGGAATTGAACGGTCTAAATGACAAACAGAAGAATGGAACGGTCTAAATGACAAACAGAGGAATTGAACGGTCTAAATGACAAACAGAAGAATGGAACGGTCTAAATGACAAACAGAGGAATTTAACGGTCTAAATGGCAGTGAAATGGAACGGTCTAAATGACAAAAAGAGGAATTGAAAGGTCTAAATGGCAGAGAAAAGGAATGGTCTAAATGACAAACAGAGGAATGGAATGCTCTAAATGGCAAACAGAGGGAACGGTCTAAATGACAAACAGAGAATTGGAATGGTCTAAATGACAAACAGAGGAATTGGAACGGTCTAAATGACAAACAGAGGAATGGTCTAAATGACAAACAGAGGAATGGAACGGTCTAAATGACAAACAGAGGAATGAACGGTCTAAATGACAAACAGAGGAATGGAACGGTCTAAATGACAAACAGAGGAATGGAACGGTCTAAATGGCAAACAGAGGAATGGAACGGTCTAAATGACAAACAGAGGAATGGAACGGTCTAAATGACAAACAGAGGAATGGAACAGTCTCATGATAAACAGAGAAATGGAACGGTCTAAATGACAAACAGAGGAATGGAACGGTCTAAATGACAAACAGAGGATTTGAACGGTCTAAATGGCAAACAGAAGAATGGAACGGTCTAAATGACAAACAGAGGAATTGAACGGTCTAAATGCAGAGAAATGGAAAAATGGCAGAGGAATGGAACGGTCTAAATGACAAACAGAGGAATGGAACGGTCTAAATGACAAACAGAGGTCTAAATGGAACAGTCTAAATGACAAACAGAGGAATGGAACGGTCTAAATGACAAAAAGAGGAATTGAAAGGTCTAAATGGCAGAGAAATGGAACGGTCTAAATGACAAAAAGAGGAATTGAAACAGAGGAAGGAATGGTCTAAATGACAAACAGAGGAATGGAATGCTCTAAATGACAAACAGAGGATTTGAACGGTCTAAATGACAAACAGAGAAATGGAATGGTCTAAATGATAAACAGAAGAATGGAACGGTCTAAATGACAAACAGAGGAATGGAACGGTCTAAATGACAAACAGAGGAATAGAACGGTCTCAATGGCAGAGAAATGGAACGGTCTAAATGGCAGAGGAATGGAATGGTCCAAATGACAAACAGAGGAATTGAACGGTCTAAATGACAAACAGAAGAATGGAACGGTCTAAATGACAAACCGAGGAATTGAACGGTCTAAATGACAAACAGAAGAATGGAACGGTCTAAATTACAAACAGAGGAATTTAACGGTCTAAATGGCAGTGAAATGGAACGGTCTAAATGACAAACAGAGGAATGAAACGGTCTAAATGGCAAACAGAAAAGGAATGGTCTAAATGACAAACAGAGGAATGGAATGCTCTAAATGGCAAACAGAGGATTTGAACGGTCTAAATGACAAACAGAGAATTGGAATGGTCTAAATGACAAACAGAGGAATGGAACGGTCTATATGGCAGAGGAATGGAACGGTCTTTTAAATGGCAGAGAAATGGAACGGTCTAAATGACAAACAGAGGAATAGAACGGTCTCAATGGCAGAGAAATGGAACGGTCTAAATGGCAGAGGAATGGAATGGTCTAAATGACAAACAGAGGAATTGAAAGGTCTAAATGACAAACAGAAGAATGGAACGGTCTAAATGACAAACCGAGGAATTGAACGGTCTAAATGACAAACAGAAGAATGGAACGGTCTAAATGACAAACAAAGGAATGAAACGGTCTAAATGGCAGTGAAATGGAACGGTCTAAATGACAAACAGAGGAATGGAACGGTCTAAATGACAAACAAGGAATGAAACGGTCTAAATGGCAGAGAAATGGAACGGTCTAAATGACAAACAGAGGAATGGAACGGTCTATATGGCAGAGGAATGGAACGGTCAAAATGACAAACAGAGGAATGGAATGGACTAAATGACAAACAGAGGAATTGAACGGTCTAAATGACAAACAGAAGAATGGAACGGTCTAAATGACAAACAGAGGAATGGAACGGTCTAAATGACAAACAGAGGAATTGAACGGTCTAAATGCCAGAGAAATTGAACGGTCTAAATGACAAACAGAGGAATGGACCGGTCTAAATGACGAACAGAGGAATGGAACGGTCAAAATGACAAACAGAGAAATTGGAACGGTCTAAATGGCAGAGGAATGGACCGGTCTAAATGGCAAACAGAGGATTGGAACGGTCTAAATGACAAAACAGAATGAAACGTTCTAAATGACAAACAGAGGAATGGAACGGTCAAAATGACTAACAGAGGAATGGAACAGTCTAAATGACAAACAGAGGAATGGAACTGTCTAAATGGCAAACAGAGGCATGGAACGGTCTAAATGACAAACAGAGGAATTGAACGGTCTAAATGACAAACAGAAGAATGGAACGGTCTAAATGACAAACAGAGGAATGGAACAGTCTAAATGGCAGAGAAATGGAACGGTCTAAATGACAAAAAGAGGAATTGAAAGGTCTAAATTGCAGAGAAAAGGAACGGTCTAAATGACAAACAGAGGAATGGAATGCTCTAAATGGCAAACAGAGGATTTGAACGGTCTAAATGACAAACAGAGAAATGGAATGGTCTAAATGACAAACAGAGGAATGGAACGGTCTAAATGACAAACAGAGGAATTGAACGGTCTAAATGACAAACAGAAGAATGGAACGGTCTAAATGACAAACAGAGGAATTGAACGGTCTAAATGACAAACAGAGGAATGGAACGGTCTAAATGGCAGAGAAATGGAACGGTCTAAATGACAAACAGAGGATTGGAACGGTCTAAATGACAAATAGAGGAAGGAAACGGTCTAAATGGCAGAGAAATTGAACGGTCTAAATGACAAACAGAAGAATGGAACGGTCGAAATGGCAGAGAAATGGAACGGTCTAAATGACAAACAGAAGAATGGAACGGTCTAAATGACAAACAGAGGAATGGAACGGTCTAAATGACAAACAGAGGAATGGAACGGTCTAAATGACAAACAGAGGAATAGAACGGTCTCAATGGCAGAGAAATGGAACGGTCTAAATGGCAGAGGAATGGAATGGTCCAAATGACAAACAGAGGAATTGAACGGTCTAAATGACAAACAGAAGAATGGAACGGTCTAAATGACAAACCGAGGAATTGAACGGTCTAAATGACAAACAGAAGAATGGAACGGTCTAAATTACAAACAGAGGAATTTAACGGTCTAAATGGCAGTGAAATGGAACGGTCTAAATGACAAACAGAGGAATGGAACGGTCTAAATGACAAACAGAGGAATGGAACTGTCTAAATGACAAACAGAGGAATGAAACGGTCTAAATGGCAGAGAAATGGAATGGTCTAAATGACAAACAGAGGAATGGAACGGTCTAAATGACAAACAGAGGAATTGAACGGTCTAAATGACAAACAGAGGAATGGAACGGTCTCAATGGCAGAGAAATGGAACGGTCTAAATGGCAGAGGAATGGAATGGTCTAAATGGCAAACAGAGGAATGGAACGGTCGAAATGTCAAACAGAGGAATGGAACGGTCTAAATGGCAGGGATGTGGAACTGTCTAAATGACAAACAGAGGAATGGAACGGTCTATATGGCAGAGGAATGGAACGGTCTAAATGACAAACAGAGGAATGGAACGGTCTAAATGGCAAACAGAGGAATTGAACTGTCTAAATGACAAACAGAGGAATTGAACGGTCTAAATGGCAGAGAAATGGAACCGTCTCAATGACAAACAGAGGAATTGAACGGTCTAAATGACAAACAGAGGAATGGAACGGTCTCAATGACAAACAGAGGAATGGAACGGTCTAAATGACAAACAGAGGAATGAAACGGTCTAAATGGCAGAGAACTTGAACGGTCTAAATGACAAACAGAGGAATGGAATGGTCTAAATGACAGAGAAATGGAACGGTCTAAATGACAAATAGAAGAATGGAACGGTCTAAATGGCAGAGTAATGGAACGGTCTAAATGACAAACAGAGGAATGGAACGGTCTAAATGACAAACAGAGGAATGGAACGGTCTAAATGACAAACAGAGGATTGCGGTCTAAATGACAAACAGAGGAATGGATCGGTCTAAATGGCAGAGAAATGGAACGGTCTAAATGGCAGAGAAATGGAACGGTCTAAATGGCAGAGGAATGGAATGGTCTAAATGGCAAACAGAGGAATGGAACGGTCTAAATGACAAACAGAGGAATGGTCTAAATGGCAGGGATGTGGAACTGTCTAAATGACAAACAGAGGAATGGAACGTTCTATATGGCAGAGGAATGGAACGGTCTAAATGACAAACAGAGGAATGGAACGGTCTAAATGGCAAACAGAGGAATTGAACGGTCTAAATGACAAACAGAGGAATTGAACGGTCTAAATGGCAGAGAAATGGAACCGTCTCAATGACCAACAGAGGAATTGAACGGTCTAAATGACAAACAGAGGAATGGAACGGTCTCAATGACAAACAGAGGAATGGAACAGTCTAAATGACAAACAGAGGAATGAAACGGTCTAAATGGCAGAGATGGAACGGTCTAAATGACAAACAGAGGAATGGAATGGTCTTAATGACAGAGAAATGGAACGGTCTAAATGACAAATAGAAGAATGGAACGGTCTAAATGGCAGAGTAATGGAACCGTCTCAATGACAAACAGAGGAATTGAACGGTCTAAATGACAAACAGAGGAATGGAACGGTCTCAATGACAAACAGAGGAATGGAACGGTCTAAATGACAAACAGAGGAATGGATCGGTCTCAATGGCAGAGAAATGGAACGGTCTAAATGGCAAAAATGGAACGGTCTAAATGACAAACAGAGGAATGGAACGGTCTAAATGACAAACAGAGGAATGGATCGGTCTCAATGGCAGAGAAATGGAACGGTCTAAATTGCAGAGAAATGGAACGGTCTAAATGGCAAACAGGGGAATTGAACGGTCTAAATTACAAACAGAGGAATGGAACGGTCTTAAATGGCAGAGAAATGGAACGGTCTAAATGACAAACAGAGGTATTGAACGGTCTAAATGGCAGAGAAAGTCCATCACTCATTCATATATCCTTATGTACATATTCTTTATCCCCTTACACTGTGTATAAGACAGTAGATTAGGAATTGTTAGTTAGATTACTTGTTGGTTATTACTGCATTGTCGGAACTAGAAGCACAAGCATTTCGCTACACTCGCATTAACATCTGCTAACCATGTGTATGTGACAAATAAAATTTGATTTGATTTGATTTGATTTTAGAAATGGAACGGTCTAAATGGCAAACAGAGGAATGGAACGGTCTAAATGACAAACAGAGGAATGGAACGATCTAAATGACAAACAGAGGAATGGCCTAGCCATTCAAATGGCAACATTTTTGGAAAGATCACTTTGAAAGTCTCAATGGAATAATACCAACAGAAGACCATACTTTCAAAAATATGAAAGAAAAATTCAGCTGCCTAGAACACACAACTAAAAACGTCCAGAACCCAAATTACTTCAAATTACACAGGCTGAACTTTCAAACAAAATACAAAGCCTCAAACCTGGAAAGGCATGTAGCCCTGACAGCATCAGGAATGAAATGCTTAAACATAGTACTAATGAGCTGCAGTATGCCTCATTAAAACGATTCAACCTGGTTTTGGAGAATGGCTGCTTCCCTGATATTTGGAACCAGGTTCATATATGAGGTTCATAAACCCCATATATAAAAAATGTGACAAATTAGACCCTAGTAATATAGTGTCACCAGTAACATGGGGAAACTGTTCTCCTGTACTCTGAATGACTGAATTGCAGACCTTCCTCACACAACATAACGCTCTCAGCAATAAACAAATTGTCTTTCTACCCACAGAACAACAGACGACATACACACATTACACACAGTAACAAACCAGCATGTTCATCAGAAAAGCAGAGGAAAAGTATTTGCATGTTTTGTTAATTTTAAGAATGCTTTTGATTCCATATGGTATGATGGATTATATTACAAAAACCTCCAAAGCGAGGTTGAGGATAAAGTATATGACATCATAAAATATATTTACTTGAACAATACATGTAGTATTAAACGGAACAATAAAACAACAGTGTTTTGTGAGGGGTGAGAGGGGGGAGACAAGGGTACAAGGGTTTAAGTCGAACCCTGTTCAAAGTCTACATAAACAAACTAGCAGTGTTGTTGGACAAGTCTGCACCCCCTGGACTCACCCTCAGAGATGAGGAGGTCTGATTCCTGCTCTAACCAGATGTCCTTGTCCTACGGTCACCAACAGAGTAAGGTCTAACCAGATGTCCTTGTCCTATGGTCACCAACAGAGTAAGGTCTAACCAGATGACCTACTGTCACCAACAGAGTAAGGTCTACAGGAACAACTTAACATTCTTTAGGAATACAGCATCAACTGGGCAATCAACATCGAGTTTCAGAAAACGAAATTGCCCGCAAATAATTTTGCTCGATAAAAATAAAATTCTAAAAAATAAATATTCTTATCCAAATCTAGTGGAAAATATTCACTAGTGTAATTTTACCAATTGCACAATATGGAAGCCAGGTTTGGGGCCCAACCTGTAATACGCACTGGGAGAAAAACTCAACAGAAAATATACATACAGAGTTCTGCAGAATGATCCTAAATATCCAAAAGAAATGACCAAATAATGCATGTAGAGCAAAACTCAGACGATTCCCTTTATTAATTGTAAATATAAATAAAAGGACACTAAAAAGTTGGCACAATTTGAAATTAAGCCCCAAAGAAAGAAAAGATGATGCCGAAGAACATGGCTGATGTTTTACAATTGTGCTATTTTGTTCATTTTCTAGCGGTTTGTGGAACTTATTTTTTAAACTTATTTTGTATATAATGTTGCTGCTACCGTCTCTTATGACTGAAAATAACTTCTGGACATCAGAACAGCGATTACTCACCTCGAACTGGAAGAAACTTTTTCCTTTAATGAGTCCGACAAGAAGGATATCCTGCTTTCACTGGACCATGGTCAGATCCACGCCTTTTGCGTGAAGAAAAGATGCCGGAAAAGGGGTCGCAGGTCGGGCAGCCTTCTGAGAATCCGTACACGAGCAAGTAAACTCCCACTGCCATCTGTTCTTCTTGCTAACGTGCAATCATTGGAAAATAAAATGGATGACCAACGATTATGATTATGCTACCAACAGGACATTAAAAACTTTCTCACCTGGACAAAAGGAACACCTATGTGAGAATGTTGTTCATTGACTACAGCTCAGCGTTCAACACCATATTGCCCACAAAGCTCATCACTAAGCTAAGGACTCTGGGACTAAACACCTCCCTCTGTAAATGGATCTTGGACTTCCTGACGGGCTGCCCCCAGGTGGTAAGGGTAGGCAACAACACGTCTGCCGTGCCGATCCTCAACACTGGGTCCCCTCAGGGTTGTGTACTTAGTCCCCTCCTGTATTCCCTGTTCACCCACGACTGCGTGACCAAACACAACTACAACACCATCATTAAGTTTGCTGACGACACAACAGTGGTAGGCCTGATCACCGACAATGATGAAACGGCCTATGAAACGGCCTGAAACGGACTGACAACAATGAAATGTCCTGAAACGGACAGTTGTCTCTGCTACCGCACGGCAAGCGGTACCGGAGCGCCAAAAGGCTCCTCAACAGCTTCTACCCCCAAGTCATAAGACTGCTGAACAATTCATCAAATCACCACCGTTCAATTTACATTGACCCTCCCCCCCTTTTGTACACTGTTGCTCCTCGCTGTTTGCTTGTTACCTATACATAGTCACTTCTCCCCCACCTACATGTACAGATTAACTCAACAAACCTGTACCCCTGCACACTGACTCAGTACCGGTGCCCCCTGTATATAGCCTCATTATTGTTATTCTTATTGTGTAACTTTTATTTTTACTTTTTATTTTAGTCTACTTGATAAATATTTTCTTAACTCTTCTTGAACTGTACTGTTGGTTAAGGACTTGTAAGTCAGCATTTCACGGTAACGTCTACACTTGTTGTATTCGGCGCATGTGACAAATAAAGTTTTATTTTATTTTATTTGAAAACCTCCTTACAACTCAAAGCACTGAAAACCCAAGAACTGAACCCTGAAAAGAGTCCCCTATGTCAGCTGTTTAAGAACACTAACAACCCTATTCTACAAACAAACTGGGAAATACATGAAATTGTTACAGAAATGTACAACTCCTATTTGACAAATATGGAAAAAAAGAACAAAAAACATAGAATAAACTAAATTGCTATTTGTCCCTCAAAAGAGAATACAAATTGGCAGGATATCTCAAAACAGAAACAGATCCTGACCAAATAATGGCTCAGCGAACACCAATTGGCTATAGAATAAGGGAGACACAAAAAGACAGAGATGTACTTTTTCCTCTACTGTGAGAATACTTTGAAATAAGATAATATTTTCCCAGAAAATATCTCAATCAATTCTCAACTCCTTTACATTTACTAACAACATGAAGCTGGGAATTATTCTGAGTGAGGGAGAAACTGCAAATATTACTGCCAGATATGTATATGATGGCCAGAGCCTGAGGGACATCCCACAACCATTAATTCCCTAAAGTATTTACATTGTATATAACTGACAGTAATACATAGTGTAGCCATCATCCATTAACATTTTGTTGATTATTTATTAACCATTCTTTATTTTTTCTAAACAAGACTTTTATTTAATTAAATGTATCAACCGAAGATTACACAATAAAACATGATTAAATGTACTATTATTATTATTACTATTCAAATGAACTGTATTTCATTTTGAACTGTATTTCATTTTGAACTGTATTTCATTATCCTTATCCTTATCCTCCATTAACCATTTTACTGTATTTACTGAAATACTACTTTGGCAATATCTACAAATTGTATTTCAAGCCAAAAAAGCATTTTAAATTTGAATTTGAGAGGAGAGTGAGGAGAGTGAGGAGAGTGAGGAGAGAGAAGAGAGAGGAGAGTGAGGAGAGTGAGGAGAGTGAGGAGAGAGAAGAGAGAGGATAGTGAGGAGCGTGAGGAGAGAAGAGAGAGGAGAGTGAGGAGAGTGAAAACAGTGAGAAGAAAAGGAGAGAGGAGAGAGAGAAGAGAGGAGAGTGAGGATAGAGAGGAGAGTGAGGATAGAGAGGAGAGTGAGGAGAGAGCACAATGAGGAGAGAGAGGAAAGAGGAGAGAGGAAAGAGGAGAGAGAAAACAGTGAGGAGAGAGAGGATAGAAAGGAGAGTGTGGGGAGAGGGGAGAGTAAGGAGAGAGAGGAGAGAGGAGAGAGAGGATAGAGAGGAGAGTGAGGATAGAGAGGAGAGTGAGGAGACTGAGGAGAGTGAGGAGAGAGAGGAGAGAGGAGAGTAAGGAGATAGAGGAGAGAAGAGAGTGAGGAGAGTGAGGAGAGTGAGGAGAGAGAGGAGAGAGGAGAGAGAGGAGAGAGGAGAGAGAGAGAGGAGAGAGGAGAGAAGAGAAAGGAAAGAGAGGAGGAGCTAGAGAGTGAAAACAAAACAGTGAGGAGAGAGAGGAGAGTGAGGAGAGAGAGAGGAGAGGAAAGAGAGAGAGGAGAGGAGAGGGGAGTGAAGAGAGAGGAGAGAGAGGAGTGAGGAGAGGGAGAGAGGAGGTAGAGGAGAGTGAGGAGAGAGAGGAGGGAGAGGCGAGAGAGTAGAAGGGAGAGTGAGGGAGAGAGGAGAGAGGAGAGGAGAGTGAGGAGAGAGAGGAGAGAGAGAGAAAGGAAAGAGGAGAGAGGAAAGAAAGGAGAGAGGAAAGAGGAGTGAAAACAATGAGGAAGAGAGGAGGGAAATGAGAGAGAGGGAGAGTGAGGAGAGAGGAGAGAGGAGAGAGGAGAGAGGAGAGAGAAAGAGATGAGAGAGAGGAGAGTGAGTAGAATGTGTAGAGTAAGGAGAAAGAGGAGAGAGAGAAGAGAGAGGAGAGTGAGGAGAGTGAGGAGAGTGAGGAGAGCGAGGAGAGAGAGGAGAGAGCACAGTGAGGAGAGAGGAGAAAGAAGAGAGAGAAGAGAGTGTGTAGAGAGGAGAGAGGAGAGAGAAGAGAGAGGAGAGAGAGGAGAGCGAGGAGAGAGGAGAGTGAAGAGAAAGGAAAGAGGAGAGAGGAAAGAGGAGATAGAGGAGAGTGAAAACAGTGAGGAGAGAGAGAAGAGAGAGGAGAGTGAGGATAGCGAGGAGAGGATATCAAAATCAAATCAAATGTATTTATATAGCCCTTCGTACATCAGCTGATACCTAGAAGTGTGTTACAGAAACCCAACCTAAAACCCCAAACAGCAAGCAATGCAGGTGTTGAAGCATGGTGGCTAGGAAAAACTCCATAGAAAGGCCAAAACCGAGGAAGAAACCTAGAGAGGAACCAGGCTATGTGGGGTGGCCAGTCCTCTTCTGGCTGTGCCGGGTGGAGATTATAACAGAACATGGCCAAGATGTTCAAATGTTCATAAATGACCAGCATGGTCAAATAAAAGGTCTGGGACAGGTAGCACGTCCGGTGAACAGGTCAGGATTCCATAGCCACAGGCAGAACAGTTGAAACTGGAGCAGCAGCAGGGCCAGGTGGACTGGGGACAGCAAGGAGTCACCATGCTAGGTCGTCCTGAGGCATGGTCCTAGGGCTCAGGTCCTCAGAGAGAGAGAATGGACAGGAGAAGTACTCCAGATATAAACTACTGGAGGCTGAGACAGGAGGGGTCAGGAGATACTGTGGCCCCATCCGATGATACCCCCAGACAGGGCCAAACAGGATATAATCCCACCCACTTTGCCAAAGCACAGCCCCCACACCACTAGAGGGATATCTTCAACCAACAACTTGCCATCCTGAGACAAGGCCGGGTATAGCCCACAAAGATATACGCCATTGCACAACCCAAGGGGGGGTGCCAACCCAGACAGGAAGATCACATCAGTGACTCAACACACTCAAGTGACGCACCCCTCCTAGGGACGGCATGAAAGAGCACCAGTAAGCCAGTGACTCAGCCCCTGTACTAGGGTTAGAGGCAGAAGAGAGGAGAGTGAAGAGAAAGAAAAGAGGAGAGAGGAAAGAGGAGATAGAGGAGAGTGAAAACAGTGAGGAGAGAGGGGAGAGAGGAGAGAGAAGAGAGAGGAGAGTGAGTAGAGTGAATAGAGTAAGGAGAGAGAGAAGAGAGAGGAGAGTGAAAACAGTGAGGAGAGAGAGGAGAGAGAAGAGAGAAGAGAGAGGAGAGTGAGTAGAGTGAGTAGAGTAAGGAGAAAGAGGAGAGAGAGAAGAGAGAGGAGAGCGAGGAGAGAGAGGAGAGAAATGAGAGAGGAGAGAGAGGAGAGTGAAGAGAAAAAAAAGAGGAGAGAGGAAAGAGAAGATAGAGGAGAGTGAAAACAGTGAGGAGAGAAATGAGAGAGAGGAGAGAGAGGAGAGTGAGGAGAGAGGAAAGAGGAGAGAGGAGAGTGAGGAGAGAGGAGAGAGAGGATAGTGAAAACATTGAGAAGATAGAGGAGAGTGAGGAGACTGAAAACAGTGAGGGGAGAGGAGAGAGAGCACAGTGAGGAGAGAGGAGAGTGAGGAGAGAGAGGAGAGAGAGCACAATGAGGAGAGAGAGGAGAGAGCACAGTGAGGAGAGGGAGGAGATAGGAGAGTGAGGAGAGTGAAAACAGTAGGCGAGAGAGGAGAGTGAGGAGAGAGGAGAGTGAGGAGAGAGCACAGTGAGGAGAGTGAGGAGAGTGAAATCTGTGAGGAGAGAGAGGAGAGTGAGGATAGCGAGGGGAGTGAGGAGAGAGAGGAGAGAGGAGAGGAGAGGAAGGTGAGGATAGTGAGGAGAAAGGGGAGTGAGAACAAAGGAGAGGAGGAGAGTGGAGAGAGAGGAGGGTGAGGATAGTGAGGAGAGAGAGGATAGAGGAGAGTGAGGAGAGAGAGGAGAGTGAGGAGAGAGAGGAGAGAGGAGAGTAAGGAGATACAGGAGAGAAGAGAGTGAGGAGAGTGAGGAGAGTGAGGAGAGAGGAGAGAGGAGAGAGAGGAGAGGGGAGAGTAAAGAGAGAGAGGAGAGAAGAGAAAGGAAAGAGGAGAGAGGAGAGAGGAGAGTGAAAACAAAACAGTGAGGAGAGAGCAGAGAGAGGAGAGAGAGGAGAGGAAAGAGGAGAGAGAGGAGAGAGGGGAGTGAGGAGAGAGGAGAGAGAGGAGTGAGGAGAGAGGAGAGAGAGGAGGTAGAGGAGAGTGAGGAGAGAGAGGAGGGAGAGGCGAGAGAGGAGAGAGGAGAGTGAAGAGAAAGGAAAGAGGAGAGAGGAAAGAGGAGCTAGAGGAGTGAAAACAATGAGGAGAGAGAGGAGGGAAATGAGAGAGAGGAGAGTGAGGAGAGAGGAGAGTGAGGAGAGAGGAGAGAGGAGAGAGAAGAGAGAAGAGAGAGAGGAGAGTGAGTAGAATGTGTAGAGTAAGGAGAAAGAGGAGAGAGAGAAGAGAGAGGAGAGAGGAGAGTGAAAACAAAACAGTGAGGAGAGAGCGGAGAGAGGAGAGAGAGGAGAGGAAAGAGGAGAGAGAGGAGAGAGGGGAGTGAGGAGAGAGGAGAGAGAGGAGGTAGAGGAGAGTGAGGAGAGAGAGGAGGGAGAGGCGAGAGAGGAGAGAGGAGAGTGAAGAGAAAGGAAAGAGGAGAGAGGAAAGAGGAGCTAGAGGGGTGAAAACAATGAGGAGAGAGAGGAGGGAAATGAGAGAGAGGAGAGTGAGGAGAGAGGAGAGAGGAGAGAGGAGAGAGGAGAGAGAAGAGAGATGAGAGAGAGGAGATTGAGTAGAATGTGTAGAGTAAGGAGAAAGAGGAGAGAGAGAAGAGAGAGGAGAGTGAGGAGAGTGAGGAGAGCGAGGAGAGAGAGGAGAGAGCACAGTGAGGAGAGAGGAGAAAGAAGAGAGAGAAGAGAGTGGGTAGAGAGGAGAGAGGATAGAGAAGAGAGAGGAGAGAGAGGAGAGCGAGGAGAGAGGAGAGTGAAGAGAAAGGAAAGAGGAGAGAGGAAAGAGGAGATAGAGGAGAGTGAAAACAGTGAGGAGAGAGAGAAGAGAGAGGAGAGTGAGGATAGCGAGGAGAGGATATCAAAATCAAATCAAATGTATTTATATAGCCCTTCGTACATCAGCTGATACCTAGAAGTGTGTTACAGAAACCCAACCTAAAACCCCAAACAGCAAGCAATGCAGGTGTTGAAGCATGGTGGCTAGGAAAAACTCCATAGAAAGGCCAAAACCGAGGAAGAAACCTAGAGAGGAACCAGGCTATGTGGGGTGGCCAGTCCTCTTCTGGCTGTGCCGGGTGGAGATTATAACAGAACATGGCCAAGATGTTCAAATGTTCATAAATGACCAGCATGGTCAAATAAAAGGTCTGGGACAGGTAGCACGTCCGGTGAACAGGTCAGGATTCCATAGCCACAGGCAGAACAGTTGAAACTGGAGCAGCAGCAGGGCCAGGTGGACTGGGGACAGCAAGGAGTCACCATGCTAGGTCGTCCTGAGGCATGGTCCTAGGGCTCAGGTCCTCAGAGAGAGAGAATGGACAGGAGAAGTACTCCAGATATAAACTACTGGAGGCTGAGACAGGAGGGGTCAGGAGATACTGTGGCCCCATCCGATGATACCCCCAGACAGGGCCAAACAGGATATAATCCCACCCACTTTGCCAAAGCACAGCCCCCACACCACTAGAGGGATATCATCAACCAACAACTTGCCATCCTGAGACAAGGCCGGGTATAGCCCACAAAGATATACGCCATTGCACAACCCAAGGGGGGGTGCCAACCCAGACAGGAAGATCACATCAGTGACTCAACACACTCAAGTGACGCACCCCTCCTAGGGACGGCATGAAAGAGCACCAGTAAGCCAGTGACTCAGCCCCTGTACTAGGGTTAGAGGCAGAAGAGAGGAGAGTGAAGAGAAAGAAAAGAGGAGAGAGGAAAGAGGAGATAGAGGAGAGTGAAAACAGTGAGGAGAGAGGGGAGAGAAGAGAGAGAAGAGAGAGGAGAGTGAGTAGAGTGAATAGAGTAAGGAGAGAGAGAAGAGAGAGGAGAGTGAAAACAGTGAGGAGAGAGAGGAGAGAGAAGAGAGAAGAGAGAGGAGAGTGAGTAGAGTGAGTAGAGTAAGGAGAAAGAGGAGAGAGAGAAGAGAGAGGAGAGCGAGGAGAGAGAGGAGAGAAATGAGAGAGGAGAGAGAGGAGAGTGAAGAGAAAAAAAAGAGGAGAGAGGAAAGAGAAGATAGAGGAGAGTGAAAACAGTGAGGAGAGAAATGAGAGAGAGGAGAGAGAGGAGAGTGAGGAGAGAGGAAAGAGGAGAGAGGAGAGTGAGGAGAGAGCACGGTGAGGAGAGAGGGGAGTGAGGAGAGAGGAGAGAGAGGATAGTGAAAACATTGAGAAGATAGAGGAGAGTGAGGAGACTGAAAACAGTGAGGGGAGAGGAGAGAGAGCACAGTGAGGAGAGAGGAGAGTGAGGAGAGAGAGGAGAGAGAGCACAATGAGGAGAGAGAGGAGAGAGCACAGTGAGGAGAGGGAGGAGATAGGAGAGTGAGGAGAGTGAAAACAGTAGGCGAGAGAGGAGAGTGAGGAGAGAGGAGAGTGAGGAGAGAGCACAGTGAGGAGAGTGAGGAGAGTGAAATCTGTGAGGAGAGAGAGGAGAGTGAGGATAGCGAGGGGAGTGAGGAGAGAGAGGAGAGAGGAGAGGAGAGGAAGGTGAGGATAGTGAGGATATTAAATTATTATTATTATTATTATTATTATTATTATTATTATGAATTATTATTATTAAATTATTATATTATTATTATTATTATTATTATTATTATTATTATATTAGGATTATTATTATTATTATTATATATTATTATTATTATATATTATATATATATATGATATATATTATATATTATTATTATTATTATTATTATATTATTATTATTATTATATAGGATATATTATTAATATTAGGATATTATTATTATTATTAGCTATATTATTATTATTATTATTAGATTATATATATTATATGAGATTATTAGGATTATATATATAGGATATTATTATTATTATTATTATTATTATTATTATTATTATTATTATTATTATATTATTATTATTATTATTATTATTATTATTATTATTATTATTATTATTATTATTATTATTATTATTATTATTATTATTATTATTATTATTATTATTATTATTATTATTATTATTATTATTAGATAATATTATTATTATTATTAATATTATTGAGGAGGAGAGAGTGAGGAGAGCGAGGGAGAGAGAGGAGAGAGCACAGTGAGGAGAGAGGAGAAAGAAGAGAGAAGAGAGTGGGTAGAGAGGAGAGAGGATAGAGAAGAGAGAGGAGAGAGAGGAGAGCGAGGAGAGAGGAGAGTGAAGAGAAAGGAAAGAGGAGAGAGGAAAGAGGAGATAGAGGAGAGTGAAAACAGTGAGGAGAGAGAGAAGAGAGAGGAGAGTGAGGATAGCGAGGAGAGGATATCAAAATCAAATCAAATGTATTTATATAGCCCTTCGTACATCAGCTGATACCTAGAAGTGTGTTACAGAAACCCAACCTAAAACCCCAAACAGCAAGCAATGCAGGTGTTGAAGCATGGTGGCTAGGAAAAACTCCATAGAAAGGCCAAAACCGAGGAAGAAACCTAGAGAGGAACCAGGCTATGTGGGGTGGCCAGTCCTCTTCTGGCTGTGCCGGGTGGAGATTATAACAGAACATGGCCAAGATGTTCAAATGTTCATAAATGACCAGCATGGTCAAATAAAAGGTCTGGGACAGGTAGCACGTCCGGTGAACAGGTCAGGATTCCATAGCCACAGGCAGAACAGTTGAAACTGGAGCAGCAGCAGGGCCAGGTGGACTGGGGACAGCAAGGAGTCACCATGCTAGGTCGTCCTGAGGCATGGTCCTAGGGCTCAGGTCCTCAGAGAGAGAGAATGGACAGGAGAAGTACTCCAGATATAAACTACTGGAGGCTGAGACAGGAGGGGTCAGGAGATACTGTGGCCCCATCCGATGATACCCCCAGACAGGGCCAAACAGGATATAATCCCACCCACTTTGCCAAAGCACAGCCCCCACACCACTAGAGGGATATCTTCAACCAACAACTTGCCATCCTGAGACAAGGCCGGGTATAGCCCACAAAGATATACGCCATTGCACAACCCAAGGGGGGGTGCCAACCCAGACAGGAAGATCACATCAGTGACTCAACACACTCAAGTGACGCACCCCTCCTAGGGACGGCATGAAAGAGCACCAGTAAGCCAGTGACTCAGCCCTTGTACTAGGGTTAGAGGCAGAAGAGAGGAGAGTGAAGAGAAAGAAAAGAGGAGAGAGGAAAGAGGAGATAGAGGAGAGTGAAAACAGTGAGGAGAGAGGGGAGAGAGGAGAGAGAAGAGAGAGGAGAGTGAGTAGAGTGAATAGAGTAAGGAGAGAGAGAAGAGAGAGGAGAGTGAAAACAGTGAGGAGAGAGAGGAGAGAGAAGAGAGAAGAGAGAGGAGAGTGAGTAGAGTGAGTAGAGTAAGGAGAAAGAGGAGAGAGAGAAGAGAGAGGAGAGCGAGGAGAGAGAGGAGAGAAATGAGAGAGGAGAGAGAGGAGAGTGAAGAGAAAAAAAAGAGGAGAGAGGAAAGAGAAGATAGAGGAGAGTGAAAACAGTGAGGAGAGAAATGAGAGAGAGGAGAGAGGAGAGTGAGGAGAGAGGAAAGAGGAGAGAGAGGAGAGTGAGGAGAGAGCACGGTGAGGAGAGAGGGGAGTGAGGAGAGAGGAGAGAGAGGATAGTGAAAACATTGAGAAGATAGAGGAGAGTGAGGAGACTGAAAACAGTGAGGGGAGAGGAGAGAGAGCACAGTGAGGAGAGAGGAGAGTGAGGAGAGAGGAGAGTGAGGAGAGAGAGGAGAGAGAGCACAATGAGGAGAGAGAGGAGAGAGCACAGTGAGGAGAGGGAGGAGATAGGAGAGTGAGGAGAGTGAAAACAGTAGGCGAGAGAGGAGAGTGAGGAGAGAGGAGAGTGAGGAGAGAGCACAGTGAGGAGAGTGAGGAGAGTGAAATCTGTGAGGAGAGAGAGGAGAGTGAGGATAGCGAGGGGAGTGAGGAGAGAGAGGAGAGAGGAGAGGAGAGGAAGGTGAGGATAGTGAGGAGAAAGGGGAGTGAGAACAAAGGAGAGGAGGAGAGAGGAGAGAGAGGAGGGTGAGAATAGTGAGGAGAGAGAGGAGAGTGAGGAGAGAGAGGAGAGTGACGAGAGAGAGGAGAGAGGATAGGAAAGAGATAGGAGAGTGAAGAGAGGGTTGAGAGCGAGGAGAGAGAGGAGAGCGAAGAGAGAGGAGAGAGTGGGGAGACAGGAGAGCAAGAGAGAGAATAGATAGAGAATAGAATAGATAGATAGAGGAGAGGGAAGAGATAATAGAGCTTTGGAGAGCGAGGAGAGAGAGGAAATAGAGTAGAGCGAGGAGAGACAGGAGAGAGAGGAGAGAAAGGAGAGAGAGGAGAGCGAGGAGAGAGGAGAAAGAGGAGAGAGAGGAGAGAGAGGAGATAGAGGAGAGAGAGGAAAGTGACGAGAGCGAGGAGAGAGAGGAGAAAGAGGAGAGAGAGGAGAAAGAGGAGAAGAGGAGAGCGAGGAGAGAGGAGGAAGAGGAGAGAGAGAAGAGAGAAGAGAGAGGAGAGAGGAGAGGGAGAAGGAGAGCAGATTAATTGTTGGAAGGAAGGCCTCCCTATTATCTCGAGATCTGCCCAGCCCTGGTCTCTGTCTATTGTGAGTCAGAGGCACAGGAAAAAATCTCATCAGCACATGTCTCTCTCTCCCTCTGTGTGTGTGTGTGTGTGTGTGTGTGTGTGTGTGTGTGTGTGTGTGTGTGTGTGTGTGTGTGTGTGTGTGTGTGTGTGTGTGTGTGTGTGTGTGTGTGTGTGTGTGTGTGTGTGTGTGTGTGTGTGTGTGTGTGTGTGTGTGTGCAGAGAAACGCCGAGTGGCTGCCTCTCATGAGTTAAACACTAATTGAAGGCATCAGGAGCAGCAGTAGCAGTTTGGACGTGGGCTCTGAGAGGGCTGCAGTCTGAATAGCACGCGTCCTTGGGCTGAGAATGCCACAAAGGAGAGAGCTAACAGCTGTGTGTATAGGTGTGTGTATGGTGTGTGGGTGTGAGGGGAGTGAGTGAGAGAGAGAGAGAAAAAGAGACTGCGATACAAACACATAACCAGAGACAGGGGCTAGTCTGGTAGGCAGGGGTTGAGTATCTCCTAGCTAATTCGTTTTAGAGCAGACATACAAAGAAGCCATTTTACAGCAGAGCCTTCCCTCCATCTATCTATCCATCTATCTCTGACCCTCTCTCAGGGTCCACCGCCCTGGTCTGGTGTCAATACGTAACTGCTCTTCTGACTCATCTCCTTACTACTCTTCTATCTCCTCCTGCACTACTCCTTCCCCTCATCATCCACACTTCCTTCCTCTCTTGCTCCTTTTCCTTCTCCTTCTTCTCCACTCTTTCTCATATTCCTCTTCCTCCTGCTCCTCCTCATCTTCCTCATCTTCCTTCTCTTCCTCCTCTAATTGCGGTATTTTATCTCTCCACCGATGGCCATCTGATATATGTCACACGTGTCCTTCCACATGCTCAGGGGTGTTTCATGACCAGAGAAACAGCTAGATAGGGAGCTATTCTCTGGCCGAATATCTCCATGGTGAATTAAGGAATCTAAACCAATGGTAAATACCAGGGCTGGCAAGGATTCAAGAGTGTTTCTCTGTGTGGCAGTTAACTGAGACCAGAACTAGAACCAACTGAGACCAGAACTCTATTGCATTAATCCAGGAACACCAATAATGGGCACCAGTAGAAAACGCAGTTGGCATAATATTTGATCTCATGTAATCATACAAAGGTACTCACACAGACATGCGCACACACACACACACACACACACACACACACACACACACACACACACACACACACACACACACACACACACACACACACACACACACACACACACACACACACACACACACACACACATACACAGTGGTGTAGTGGAGTGTATACTCACTCCTTATTCGCCGCGAATAAGGAGTCAGTATCCACTGCATCAATGAATAAGGTTGATGGAACAGATCAGAATGTTCAGCTTAAAATGTTGATGAACTATTTCTTCACATTTTAGGCGTGGCAATGTGCACACGGTGGTAGACCTGCGCACGAATGTTCCAAAACGCAATTTGTGGGGAAAAGCCAACGCCATTCTAAAACGTGCACCGTGCGAGCGGTTTCATGAGACAGAGATAGAAATATATGTCAGAAATGTAGAAAGAGGGGAGATCTAAAGATGCAACAACTGTAATGAGTTGCTGATATGACGAGGATAATGCTTTTGGCTGCTAGACAATGAAAGAACGTTAAAAGAAAACCAATAGAACCGGAGAACACATATGAGGAAGTCTTTATAAAATAATAGCCTCCAAGTTTCTATGGTGGGATTTTGGCTATAGGCTACTATGAAGCAAGGCGAAACACGCCTCATATGAAGTAAAACATCCAGGTTTCAAACATTTAAAGAACAGGAAAAATATAGTGATGCTAATGATAGGCCTAGCCATCTCTGGTAGACGGAAAGGCTCTTGCAAACTCCATCTCATGCTACAGAAACACTGATAACCAAACAACAGTGCCAGGTGTCTGCACACTTAAATTAAAGGGCAACTACACAAAAAAATAGACATTTCTTAGATTTTTCCCAGACGTCAAAAGTGGTCTCCTGATGTGGTTTAAACATTGTTATGGACTTAGAACATCCACTTTGTTGTTTATCTATAAAACAAATCTGAAACCTACTAATTTCTGCTCATTTCTGACTCAGTTGACAGCCTAATCTATCATTTCCAATAGTAAGCCTACTATTAGCCTACTAGCCCAGTACAGCTTGGGTTGGCCTGACTGTGAAACACCAATATGGGATTTATCATTTTAGATCATTCAGAGTGTGCCACTGTTTCTCATAGAATGTTTCACACAGGGCATCTTTCCATCGCCGGGCAGGCCGATGGGGAAGTTTTGGCAAAATTAGAGTATACCCACTTCTCCAGGTAACACTCCACCACTGCCTATAGACACACACACCACACTGTGGAAATAAATACTGGATGGATACGGGCTTTGAGTGGAACTTGAGGGGTCTTAAAGTAAGATGGGAACAAAATGCCAATCTCCATTCATCCCTCCTTCCCTATCTGTATCCTCCACCTCTCCCATTCTCCATCTCCCTCTCAATCTGCCTTTCCCTCTCTCTACCTCCCGTTCTCCCTCTCTCTACCTCCCGCTCTCCCTCTCTCTACCTCCTCAAACAAGCTATAGATTTACATTTTCTTTGGGGTATTGGAATTACATGTTCAGTGTATGAATGGAGACGCTTGTCACAAGGACACACACACACACACAGACACACACACACATAAGAACACACACCTCTCACTGCTGTGCTAATGAGGGTGTTATTTGCTAGGCAGGACACTTCTTCAGTGGGGAACATCTGCAGCTGACAAAGGCAACAAGGCCGTGGCACCAGACTTAATGGCTAAACATGAACAAACAGAAGGCTTCTCTCTCACATTCATTAGTACTGAATAGAATGAATCCCAGCTTCTTTTTGTTGTCGTATTCTGCATGATAGTCTTTAGATCAGGTTTTTAATCACCTCCTCAGCACTCAAACAAACCAATTCACCTACACCCACACCCCCACACACACACACATGCACACAACACACAGAGTAAATGAGATCAGCTAAAGAAGCAATTGTGGTTGGCGTGTCGGGGGTTAACCCTAACAGGGCAAGACAGACAGATGTCTCACTCTGCTGGCTTCAGAAGGTAAGTTAAAGCAAACAAGGCATGTAATGTGATTTAGATATAATGCTTCCAGGTCAGGGGTCAGGGATAGACTGCTGGGCAGTGGGAGAGCAGCTGACAGGCGTGTAACTAACCATGACGGATGGGAATTCAATGGACTGCCAACCTAGACACACTGACAGATATTGTGTGTGTGTGCATGTCTGTGCCTGCAAGCCTTGTCAATTCAAAGTTTATTCAAAGTTTATTTGTTGCATACAAAAAGTTAGATGCTAAAGCAGGTGATGGGAAATGCTTGTAGCAAATATTGTAAGAAATAACACAAAACAAGCTAAATGTGCCTGTGTGTGTGTGTGTGTGTGTGTGTGTGTGTGTGTGTGTGTGTGTGTGTGTGTGTGTGTGTGTGTGTGTGTGTGTGTTCCTCCATTCAATCTAGGGTCAACTCTACCTACTACCAGGGACAAATCACAACTCAACAATGGATTGACGGATGAGAAAAAGAAGAGGTGTAATTCTATGGGATGATGATGATGACAGAACTATAGGAGTTTGTATTTTACATTTTGTAGTCTAACATTGAGGTTCCGAGTTGCAAGTACGATTTGCAAATGTGTAATTTAATTTTGGAAGCTTGATTCATGATGTGTGAAAGATTTAACAGTCGCAAACTTGTAACTTGACATTTGCATACATTCAATTAGTATAATTTATTTTCAGAATCTTTACAAGTATGAATATTCTGCTGTGAATCAAAAATACACTTGCAGATTTTGAATCCGTATGCTCTCGGAGTTCTATCACTGTTGTCACGTTAGCAAGAGATTCGTAAACTTTTGTAGGTTTGTAAGACAGAGATTTCCAAGTACACATGTGATTTGCGCTCTGGGGGGCAGGACCTTTAACTCCTGGCCAATCAGTTCCCTCTGCCAAAACCACAGCCGCATAACGATTGACTGGATTGTTTCATCAATCACATCTCAGGAAGTAGTTACCCACATTAGCAAGAGAGGACGAGGTAAATAAAACCAGAACAACCTAATTGAAAGTAACATCTCTTTTATGTGCGTTCATAGATATTTTTTGTAAAAAGGCATGACAGTAGTTTGCTTATCATGTGAAATATAGTGGTACATTTTAGACAAACTCCAGACCAACAATTAAACTGACAGCTGCTATTTCGTAAGTTAGCTGGCCTCTGACATTCATCCTAGCTTTACTATCAACTTGCTAGCTTTATCAGGCAGCTTTAGATGGAAGGGGAAAACAAATATATTTTCCAGTTAACCTACTGATTGATAAACTTGATTATGAATGCCATTAGTTAGCTACATAACTAGCTATATTGAAACTGCTGGGGGAAGGCTAGCTAGCCTACTCCCACCATCATCACTGCAGTGTAGCTAATGTTAGCTAGGCGTCTATATATTTGCTTGCCATATTTTAAAGAGTCATTACTGACTTTTCAACACTTGTCAAACTACTTCATTCCACTGCCTGTTTATTGATTAATTTGGTGACTGAAAAAGTTGGCAAGAAAAATGCCCCTTTTCACTGCAAATAGACAGTTAGGCTGGTTGGGTATCATTTACATGAATAGATGAATAGAAATGTATTCATTGATTTTAGCCCTTACAAATCCTAAGTGTTGTCTTGATGGATAAAGTCTGCATGTTGCCAGATGTTTAAGTCACCATAGTAGTTAGTAAAAATGAGAACAGGCTAAGAAACAGTTATTGTCGTTTCTACAAAACTTTATTGAATTTGGTGGTCATCCCCCAAATTTGACCATTTAAAGCCTTGGTAGTTGCATCTTTCCTCAGGGAACCGTAGATAGCTGGCAACAGGGTGGCAGGTATTTGGATGTGCTGCTCTAGAGTTCCATGGCCCAGTAGAATCAGCTGGCAACAGGGTGGCAGGTTTTTGGATGTGCTGCTCTAGAGTTTCATGGCCCAGTAGAATCAGCTGGGAACAGGGTGGCAGGTGTTTTGGTGTGCTGCTCTAGAGTTCCATGGCCCAGTAGAATCAGCTGGGAACTGGGTGGCAGGTTTTGTGGTGTACTGCTCTAGAGTTCCATGGCCCAGTAGAATCAGCTGGGAACAGGGTGGCAGGTTTTTTGGTGTGCTGCTCTAGAGTTCCATGGCCCAGTAGAATCAGCTGGGAACTGGGTGGCAGGTTTTTTGGTGTGCTGCTCTAGAGTTCCATGGTCCAGTAGAATCAGCTGGGAACTGGGTGGCAGGTTTTTTGGTGTGCTGCTCTAGAGTTCCATGGCCCAGTAGAATCAGCTGGGAACAGGGTGGCAGGTTTTTTGGTGTGCTGCTCTAGAGTTCCATGGTCCAGTAGAATCAGCTGGGAACAGGGTGGCAGGTTTTTTGATGTGCTGCTCTAGAGTTCCATGGCCCAGTAGAATCAGCTGGGAACAGGGTGGCAGGTTTTTTGGTGTGCTGCTCTAGAGTTCCATGGCCCAGTAGAATCAGCTGGGAACAGGGTGGCAGGTTTGTTGGTGTGCTGCTCTAGAGTTCCATGGCCCAGTAGAATCAGCTGGGAACAGGGTGGCAGGTTTGTTGGTGTGCTGCTCTAGAGTTCCATGGCCCAGTAGAATCAGCTGGGAACAGGGTGCAGGTTTGTTGGTGTGCTGCTCTAGAGTTCCATGGCCCAGTAGAATCAGCTGGGAACAGGGTGGCAGGTTTGTTGGTGTGCTGCTCTAGAGTTCCATGGCCCAGTAGAATCAGCTGGGAACAGGGTGGCAGGTTTGTTGGTGTGCTGCTCTAGAGTTCCATGGCCCAGTAGAATCAGCTGGGAACAGGGTGGCAGGTTTGTTGGTGTGCTGCTCTAGAGTTCCATGGCCCAGTAGAATCAGCTGGGAACAGGGTGGCAGGTTTGTTGGTGTGCTGCTCTAGAGTTCCATGGCCCAGTAGAATCAGCTGGGAACAGGGTGGCAGGTTTGTTGGTGTGCTAATCTAGAGTTCCATGGCCCAGTAGAATCAGCTGGGAACAGAGGGATGGACACCATCCTTTTTATACAAGTCTGGGAGACTTTTACAGGGAGACGGTTGCATGTGTTTTGGAGTGAGTACAGTAAATCCAACCAGCGGCCCTGGATAATATGCTATATGTCATCACACAGACAGACAGCCACAGTGAAGGGTTACATAGCGAATAAAGTATATTTCCACCAGTGGAGGTTACTTCTCTGTGCTCTGGAGAATAGTTGGTCTGAAGGCTCTGGAGAGTAGTTGGTCTGAAGGGTCTGGAGAGTAGTTGGTCTGAAGGATCTGGAGAGTAGTTGGTCTGAAGGCTCTGGAGATTAGTTGGTCTGAAGACCATCACAAAAAAAAATATTTCTGCTACCATCAGTGCTTCTCTCACGGTTTCATATACAAGAGTAGAGTATATAAATGTAAAAAATAAATAAATAAAAAAATTAGTGCAATGACAAACCATATATGCCTTTGCCCATTTGTTTCTCTCCCAAAGGGTTACATGTCTAGCTAGCGATTCAGGAGCTAGTTGGTCTGAAGGCTCTGAAGAGTAGTTGGTCTGAAGGCTCTGGAGAGTAGTTGGTCTGAAGGCTCTGGAGAGTAGTTGGTCTGAAGGCTCTGAAGAGTAGTTGGTCTGAAGGCTCTGGAGAGTAGTTGGTCTGAAGGCTCTGAAGAGTAGTTGGTCTAAAGGCTCTGAAGAGTAGTTGGTCTGAAGGCTCTGAAGAGTAGTTGGTCTGAAGGGTCTGGAGAGTAGTTGGTCTGAAGGGTCCGAAGAGTAGTTGGTCTGAAGGCTCTGGAGAGTAGTTGGTCTGAAGGCTCTGGAGAGTAGTTGGTCTGAAGGCTCTGAAGAGTAGTTGGTCTGAAGGCTCTGGAGAGTAGTTGGTCTGAAGGCTCTGAAGAGTAGTTGGTCTGAAGGCTCTGAAGAGTAGTTGGTCTGAAGACTCTGAAGAGTAGTTGGTCTGAAGGGTCTGGAGAGTAGTTGGTCTGAAGGGTCTGGAGAGTAGTTGGTCTGAAGGGTCTGGAGAGTAGTTGGTCTGAAGGCTCTGAAGAGTAGTTGGTCTGAAGGCTCTGAAGAGTAGTTGGTCTGAAGGCTCTGGAGAGTAGTTGGTCTGAAGGGTCTGGAGAGTAGTTGGTCTGAAGGCTCTGGAGAGTAGTTGGTCTGAAGGCTCTGGAGAGTAGTTGGTCTGAAGGCTCTGAAGAGTAGTTGGTCTGAAGGCTCTGGAGAGTAGTTGGTCTGAAGGCTCTGGAGGCCCTTTGAATATTCTGTCTCTAGCACCTGGAATGAGATGGATAGGGTTATTCGGTGGTCCCCATATGAGAACCCTTTATGGTTCCAGGTAGTACCCTTTTTGGTTCCAAGTGGAATCCAAAACCCAAAAGGTTTCTACCTGGGACCAAAAGGGTTCTTCAAAAGGTCATCCTATGGGGACAGCTGAAGAACCCTTTTAAGTTCTAGATAGCACCTTTCTTTCTAAGAGTGTACTGAACGCTCTTGAAAGAGAGAGAGAGTAAGAGAGTTAACATTTACATTGCTCACTATAAGGGTGCCTTCCAATCAGATAAATTAATGCCTTACTTTGTGGTTCATGTTGTATCTTCATGTCTGTAACTTCACTGTCTCTCCCGCTAACCCCTGAGCCCTCACACCTGACCTCCCATTGGCCTCTGGTAAAACCCTCTAATCATTCTCTCTGACAGGGAGTTACTCCACGAGTAGACATGTTTATGGTGCATAGGGCTTCTCCACTCTGCATATGAGTGAAGTATTAGCTGTGTGTGTGTGTGTGTGTGTGTATATATATATATATATATAAAATATGTTTTATATATAAAATATGTTTTATATACAGTGGGGCAAAAAAGTATTTAGTCAGCCACCAATTGTGCAAGTTCTCCCACTTAAAAAGATGAGAGAGGCCTGTAATTTTCATCATAGGTACATTTCAACTATGACAGAAAACGTTTGACCTCTGTCATTGCCAACAAAGAGTATATAACAAAGTATTGAGATAAACTTTTGTTATTGACCAAATACTTATTTTCCACCATAATTTGTAAATAAAAAAATAAAAAAATCTAATTTTGTCTGTCATAGTTGAAGTGTACCTATGATGAAAATTACAGGCCTCTCTCATCTTTTTAAGTGGGAGAACTTGCACATTTGGTGGCTGACTAAATACTTTTTTTGCCCCACTGTATATGCATAACTTACTGACACTGACATGGAGTGCTCCATGTTCCTGCTGGTAGCAGGCCTCGAGATTTGATTTGATTTGATTTGAAGCTGGATGCAGGGAAATGTCCTATCATGGAGTATGTTTGTATCCATCTCCACCAGGCTCATCATATGACAAACCTCCATAGATTAACAAAAGAAAATGGTAACTGTATTGAGTCAATTGAAGTCAAGACAGCCAGTTCTTTACACAGGAGTGAACAGGTTTTTGTTCCAGCACTTCACTAACACCTCATTCAACTAATTGTGGTCTAAATTGAACAAATAAATTACACACAGTTCAGCCCCCAGGGACAGAAATCACCCACATTTATTATTGAATGAGCATGATAGAGAACTCTGCATGATAGAGAATAACATGTGTGGATCTATTTATATCTGACCTTGTGAATAAACTCCAAGAACAAGATGATGGCTGGGAGGTTCCCAGCTTCTTCACATTTGTCTGAGTGTTGGGGATGTGCTTCAACCTGAGGAAAATAGTAGAGGGGGAAGAAATTAACCTCACTGCTCAAATTTCAGTGCTGGTTCAAGTTGCTCAGAACAACAACTACCTTTTAAACAGTTTTACATATTCATAAGCTTGATCAAGTTGTCACCATTTTACTTTTAACTAGTTAATCTATTTGCAGTGAAATTGAGATGGGCATTTTTCTCGCTGCCTGATAAAGCTAGCCAGTTGATAGTAAAGCTAGGGCGAATGTCAGAGGCCAGCTAGCTTACAAAATAGAGGCTGTCAATTTAATGGCTGGTCTGGAGTTTATCTAAAATGTACCATTATATTTCACATGATACAGTGCCTTGCGAAAGTATTCAGCCCCCTTGAACTTTGCGACCTTTTGCCACATTTCAGGCTTCAAACATAAAGATATAAAACTGTATTTTTTGTGGGACACAATCATGAACAAGTGGGACACAATCATGAAGTGGAACGACATGTATTGGATATTTCAAACCTTTTTAACAAATCAAAAACTGACAAATTGGGCGTGCAAAATTATTCAGCCCCTTTACTTTCAGTGCAGCAAACTCTCTCCAGAAGTTCAGTGGGGATCTCTGAATGATCCAATGTTGACCTAAATGACTAATGATGATAAATACAATCCACCTCTGTGTAATCAAGTCTCCGTATAAATGCACCTGCACTGTGATAGTCTCAGAGGTCCGTTAAAAGCGCAGAGAGCATCATGAAGAACAAGGAACACACCAGGCAGGTCCGAGATACTGTTGTGAAGAAGTTTAAAACCGGATTTGGATACAAAAAGATTTCCCAAGCTTTAAACATCCCAAGGAGCACTGTGCAAGCGATAATATTGAAATGGAAGGAGTATCAGACCACTGCAAATCTACCAAGACCTGGCCGTCCCTCTAAACTTTCAGCTCATACAAGGAGAAGACTGATCAGAGATGCAGCCAAGAGGCCCATGATCACTCTGGATGAACTGCAGAGATCTACAGCTGAGGTGGGAGACTCTGTCCATAGGACAACAATCAGTCGTATATTGCACAAATCTGGCCTTTATGGAAGAGTGGCAAGAAGAAAGCCATTTCTTAAAGATATCCATAAAAAGTGTTGTTTAAAGTTTGCCACAAGCCACCTGGGAGACACACCAAACATGTGGAAGAAGGTGCTCTGGTCAGATGAAACCAAAATTGAACTTTTTGGCAACAATGCAAAACGTTATGTTTGGCGTAAAAGCAACACAGCTCATAACCCTGAACACACCATCCCCACTGTCAAACATGGTGGTGGCAGCATCATGGTTTGGGCCTGCTTTTCTTCAGCAGGGACAGGGAAGATGGTTAAAATTGATGGGAAGATGGATGGAGCCAAATACAGGACCATTCTGGAAGAAAACCTGAAGGAGTCTGCAAAAGACCTGAGACTGGGACGGAGATTTGTCTTCCAACAAGACAATGATCCAAAACATAAAGCAAAATCTACAATGGAATGGTTCAAAAATAAACATATCCAGGTGTTAGAATGGCCAAGTCAAAGTCCAGACCTGAATCCAATCGAGAATCTGTGGAAAGAACTGAAAACTGCTGTTCACAAATGCTCTCCATCCAACCTCACTGAGCTGTTTTGCAAGGAGGAATGGGAAAAAATTTCAGTCTCTCGATGTGCAAAACTGATAGAGACATACCCGAAGCGACTTACAGCTGTAATCGCAGCAAAAGGTGGCGCTACAAATTATTAACTTAAGGGGGCTGAATAATTTTGCACGCCCAATTTTTCAGTTTTTGATTTGTTAAAAAAAATAAAATATATCCAATAAATGTCGTTCCACTTCATGATTGTGTCCCACTTGTTGTTGATTCTTCACAAAAAATACAGTTTTATATCTTTATGTTTGAAGCCTGAAATGTGGCAAAAGGTCGCAAAGTTCAAGGGGGCCGAATACTTTCGCAAGGCACTGTATGCAAACTACTGTCATACTTTTTCACAAGAAAATGGACACGAGATCATTTGTTTTATTTACCTCGTCCTCTCTTGCTCATGTGGGTAGCTACTTCCTGAGATGTGATTGATGGAACAATCATTATAATCCCATTTATTGCACTGTTCTCTAGTTTGATTTGATTTCAAGCAGGAATCTTCAGGTCGTGGGCATCAAATTCAGGTCGTCGCCCTAATTCTTGTGTAGTGTTTTCACTTTGAACTCAAGTACTACACAACCTGTGGATTCCTACTGTAAAAGCTTAGGGATCAACCACATAGAGGGTTTGTAACGTAGACACTGGGAGTCGAGATGCAGGTGGTAAGTTTAATATTTTTTTTTAAATAACATGGAACAATACAGCGTAGGAGCAGCATCTAGACATGAACAACAGAAACAATACAGTGTAGGAGCAGCATCTAGACATGAACAACAGAAACAATACAGTGTAGGAGCAGCATCTAGACATGAACAACAGAAACAATACAGTGTAGGAGCAGCATCTAGACATGAACAACAGAAACAATACAGCGTAGGAGCAGCATCTAGACATGAACAACAAAAACAATACAGTGTAGGAGCAGCATCTAGACATGAACAACAGAAACAATACAGTGTAGGAGCAGCATCTAGACATGAACAACAGAAACAATACAGTGTAGGAGCAGCATCTAGACATGAACAACAGAAACAATACAGTGTAGGAGCAGCATCTAGACATGAACAACAGAAACAATACAGTCTGGGGAAGGAACCTAAGGGAGTGCCAGATAAAGGGGAGATAATGGAGTCCAGGGGTGCTTAATGATGAAGCGCAGGTGCACCATCTTCACTCCTTGACAGGCTGATTTGGTAGCCAAGGAAGGAGACAGCCTCCTGAGAAAACTGTCACTCCTCAACGTTGGCAAACAGTTGGTCAGCCAGGAGGCGTTCCAGCACTACTCGGACGTGAGCGATGTGATCCTCCATGGTAGCCGAGTAGACCAGGATGTCCTCGATATGCACGAACACCTGGCATCCGAGCATGTCCCAGAATGCCTAGTTGACGAATGCCTGGAACACTGACGGAGCATTGGCTAATCCATAAGGCATCATCAAGTACTCATAGTGACCAGACATCATGCTAAAACCTGTCTTCCATTCATCCTCCTCCTGGATAGGGATAAGATTGTATACACTCCGCAGATCCAACTTGGTAAAAAACATGGCCCGAGGAGCTGTTTGATGGCTGCCGGCACCAACGGGAGAAGGTAAAAGTACTTGGTGGGGATTTCATTGAGTCCTCTGTAATTAATACATGGGCGTAACCCTCCACAAAGAAGAAGCCTGCAGACGCAGGAGAAGTGGTCATGCAGATGAAATCTTGTTGGAGTTCACCACGGCACGGGAATCCACTAATGCTGTAGAAACAGTACATGAGGTACAGTCAACTAGTGTGATCAACACCAAAAAGGGTTTGGCAGAAAGTGATGAAGAGGGGATACTCACACCTGCCCCAGGAGGTGGAAGATCACATGACTGTCCCTCTGCTCTCGTGGATACCGAGTTGGGATGTGTCGATTACCGCTAGAGCTGGAGCCCTCCTTGACCACATTAGAGACAGAGCCCCAGCTGTCGTTATCTGCGTGCGTCGCGCCACCGCAGGGAGGCATGTGACCCCTACCTCCATGGGTTCAGGCTCTGATCCAAAGTGTTCACTGAGGGAGGGAGAGAAGCAATGAGAGTGCCGACACACTAGTAAACCGGCGATGTCGAACGCCGGAGGGGATGAGCGGAAGTAGGCGTGACAGGGTTCTTGGTTTGGCAGAGATAACTGACAGATTTCAAGTGCTGTTGGCTGTTAGGTTGGTCTTATGAAAGGATAGCACCTGTTGATATACTGTGCTGTGGTTTATGTTTTACACCATGGTACCAGACAGGCAGACAGACAGCACACATATGCACACACCCTTACGAAAAAAACACATGTAGTGAAAAAAAAATGTAGTGAAAAGAACATTAAAAACATGGTTTCTGGACACCTGTGAACACACGTGTGGACAAATCACGTGAAAAATTGAAAATGTAAAAAATTATACTGACATTAAAAACATTCACAAAACAAATGGTTATCGGACACATGTTAAGTATCACGTGCATTTTTCACATGATTCAGATGTGGTTTCTCAACATTTGTGCATTTTTCACATGATTCAGATGTGGTTTCTCAACATTTGACGTGTTTTTGTAACTAGCAGAATTAGAAACCGGGTTCCCTAAGAGGACCAACACTCATTTTAAAGTCCTAGTCGGGGCTTCCTGATCACGTGACCATAAGCAACTATAATCAGCTCATGTCCACTACACTTTCACATGTGTATTTTCACATTTTAATGTCAACTCGGGCTGTCAACTTATTTTTTTTTAAATGTAATTGAGTTTATCGCAGGATTTGCTATGATTAATCACAACTAATCGCAGCTTCATAATTTGCACAAATTGAGCTGTAATTGATGCTTTTTTTATTACAAAAAGCATTACAAGAATATTGGCATCTTGATTTTGTCCAAGATAATGGTTAGCAAAATCAGGTGAATGTATAAACACTTTCTTTAACCTCAAAGTCAACTTTTGATTTTTAGGTGTATAGATGATGTATTTCGGTTGTTTTCAGAGTATTCCGAACACTCAGACAATGCAAAGAAAAATTGAAAGTTAACCTGAGTTAACAGATTAGCTCCGACAGCGCTAATTGTAACATGTTAAACATGATAAATAAGGAGACACAGAGTGCTATCTTCTCTGTTCTTTTCCCTGGGCTTCTTCCAATGGTCAATGACCAACATATGAAGAAGAGAGAAGTGCATCTGCAGCAGTAACACTGAATGGATGGCTCAGAAATATACATGTGTAATGGTTTTCTTCTGGGGAAAGAGAGGCAGACCAAAATGCAGCGTGGTTAGTTTTGTACATCTTTAATAAAGATGAAAGTACAACAATCTACAAAACAAGAAAAAACCAAACCAGTCCTATCTGGTGCCACAAAGACAGGAACAATCACCCACAAAACCCAACACAAAACCGGCTACCTAAATATGGTTCCCAATCAGAGACAATGACTAACACCTGCCTCTGATTGAGAACCATATCAGGCCAAACATAGAAATAGACAAACCAGACACACAACATAGAATGCCCACCCCGCTCACGTCCTGACCAACACTAAAACAAGGAAAACACACACCACAGATGGTCAGAACGTGACAACATGATTCTTTTTAATGCACTTGAATTATTATACTCAGGTAGGCTAAGTTACCTTTTTACAGAATGGCATTACAGAATGAGCTATTTCATATGTGGAAACATTGCTACTGCAACATGCTAAGACCACCTGTTCGCATGTGAGGAGAATAACACTATTTCTACACCACATGTGAGCTTGCAATGCCACATGTGAAAGTTAGTTTCTTTTACAGTACCAGTTTGGACACACCTACTCATTCAAGTGTTTTTCTTTATTTTGTATTGTTTTCTACATTGTAGAATAATAGTCAAGACATCAAAACTATGAAATAACACACATGGAATCACAAAGTAACCAAGAAAGTGTTAAAAGAAATCTAAATATATTTTATATTTGAGATTCCTCAAAGTAGCCACCCTTTGCCTTGATGACAGCTTCGCACACACTTGGCATTCTCTCAACCAGCTTCATGAGGTAGTCACCTGGAATGCATTTCAATTAACAGGTGTGCCTTGTTAAAAGTTAATTTTTGGAATGTCTTTCCTTTCAGTTGTGTTGTGTTGTGACAAGGTAGGGGTGGTATACAGAAGATAGCCCTATTTGGTAAACTGGCAAGAACAGCTCAAATAAGCAAAGAGAAATGATAGTCGATCATTACTTCATTACTTTAAGACATGAAGGTCAGTCACTGCGGAATGCAGAATAGGTGAATGGATAATCTCTGAATGTGTGGTTGCCACCGTGAAGCATTAAGGAGGAGGTGTGATGTTGTGGGGTTGCTTTGCTGGTGACACTGTTGTGAATTATTTAGAATTCATGGCACACTTAACCAGCATGGCTACCACAGCATTCTGCAGCAATACACCAACCCATCTGATTTGTGCTTAGTGGGACTATCATTTGTTTTTCAATAGGACAATGACCCAAAACACACCTCCAGGCTGTGTAAGGGCTATTTGACCAAGAAGGAGAGTGATGGAGTGCTGCATCAGAAGACCTGGCCTCCACAATCACCCGACCTCAACCCAATTGAGATGGTTTGGGATGAGTTGGACTGCAGAGTGAAGGAAAAACAGCCAACAAGTGCTCAACATATGTGGGAACTCCTTCAAGACTGTTGTATAAGCATTCCTCATGAAGCTAGTTGAGAGAATGCCAAGATTGTGCAAAGCTATCATCAAGGCAAAGGGTGGCTACTTTGAATAATCTAACATATATTTTGATTTGTTTGACACTTTTTGGGTTACTACATGATTCCATATGTGTTATTTTATAGTTTTGATGTCTTCACTATTATTCTACAATGTAGAAAATAGTAAAGAAATAAAGAAAAACCCTTGAAGGAGTAGGTGTGTACAATCCTTTGACTGGTACTACATGTGAAACTGCAAATATGATCTTCACAAGTGATAGTTGTCAACATATGAAAATGCAATTCCATATGTGAACGTGACATTTTCACGAGAATTTTTTTCACCTGAAATTGCATATCCGCTTTTTCACATGTGAACGTTTTTAACATGTGAAACTGCAAATTCAACACGTGCAACTGCAATTCACATGAGTTGAAAACATGTTTTTTCCTCATGTGAAAAGGTGGTGTTAACATGTGAACACTAAATTGAATACATGTGAAAATATGGTTCCACATGTGAGTTTAAGCTCAACATGTGCAAACAGCAATTTCACATTTGAAAATGCATTTTTCACATGTCAAATTGCAAATTTGCCGTGTATTTTTTGTAAGGCATAGCCACAGTAAGCAATGATGAAAGGTGAGTTGCTAAAAGCTTCATTCTCAAGGACATACTACAAAGTGGCAAGTTTCTCCTCAACTAACAACAATGGAAACCCACTTGTTTGTCTCTCAAATCACCGTGTCGGAATGTCATGTTTTGGTTATTTTTCCTGAAAGTTGAAAGCATATTCTGCCTTTCAGGCGGAGTCACAAGATAAATTCTGTTTCAATTATTCACACTCTAATAAATATATCTATTGAAATCCCACCAAAATGTCAATCATTACTAGGCTACACTACTGGTTCACGAACTGTATTGTCTCTTTCTCTGCGGCTTTCCTTTTTTCTGCAGTGGGCTAAATCAGGGTCACACAGAGTGATTCTTTGTCGTCTTAAACCAATCTACTTTGAAACAAAAGTATACACCTCACACATGGTTATGGGCTTTAAAAAGAAGACACCTGTACCATGTCAGATATAGAGTTGAAATGTATTACATTTTGAGTTTGCACCCCAATATTACACTTTATATACATCATAGAAGACTGAAATATAACAAAACTGTTTGAAATAGAAACACAGGATTTTCATTGTTTTTATTAAATGTTTGTGAAGAATATTAATTACATTCCACCCATGAGGCCAAAGAGGGTGCTTTTGGTCATTGACTGCAGGAAAGGGTTAAATGAAGCAGTCTGGTAACAACCTACTCTGAGAGAAGGACAAGACAAAAGGAGACGTTTGGAGACTCCATAGAGAAATCGGTTGGGGGTACAGATGGGCATGGGGGCAGAGAGGAGCTATTCAAAGAGAGAAAGAGAGAGAGAGAGAAGACAGGAGGGAGAGGCGAGGGGTTAAAAATGCTCTGCCTATTATGCTATCACCCCTCTGCGCACCCAGAGAGAAATTAACAGGGGGAATTAGCGAAGCAATTACACATTTTAATTGGACTAATTCTTCTGGTCTTGTCACGGCTGCATCCAGAGGAACACGTTGAGGCTTCGCCTCGTACAGTATGTGTCTCTTTCTCAACAGCCAACTGTGTTATTAATTTCTCTCATTTGCATCGGCCCCCTCTTTCACCCCTCTGACACCTGAGTCACGGAGCGCGAGCTGCTGTCAGCTAATGCACAGATTATCATCCTCTCTTTCTCTTTCTAGAACACTCACTTTATCTCTCTCTCTCTCTCCATCATCCCGCACCTCCTCTTTTTCTTTCTATCTATCTCTGCCCTCTTGATGTTCCCATTGTTCGTACAGTACACAGCTCACACAGACTCAGCTGACAGGAGGGAATTATGGTAGGACATCATTGCTGAAGAAAGGAAGATGGCAGCAGTCAACAAATGAACTCAAATTATGTGTAAGCAAGCTTGATCTTTCCAACTAATAGGCCCATCACTGTCCTACCTTTTACCAAAGTTGGGCTTTTAGGTTGCTAAATGTCCTACACTGTATAGACAATATATAAAATATGGAGATGTGTAAGTGTAGAATATTGATTGTCGTGTGAATTCTGTCTTAATTTTGAGTCTGTCTCAATTGGTTTAACCAATGGCGTCATTGTGCATCTCCCAATCTCCCCACTCTACCCCTCTTCTCTTCTCCCCCTCTCCCTGGTAACCGTTGCTTTATTCACTGTGTTGAGAGGTTGGAGCGAGATACCTAATTCACATAAGATTAGCGGTATGTTGCCTGAAAAAAGCATTGGGCATGTTTATATGATTCCCATTCCAAACAGACAATTTTTTCCCACATTCTTGTCGGCATTCACCTTTTATATTGCCATTGCTTGCTGCAACTGAGCAAGAGACATTCAACTTTGACCCCGTTGTTGCGACCGTTGTCATGGTAACCTGATGTGAGAGCAAGCTAAATCTGACAGAAATGCCCTGCTTTCATTTCATCACATTCACAACAGTATGTTAGCAGCTTGGCATAGGGGGGAGTGGGGTAAGTTGAACAATGTTTTACATTCAGAATCACTCCGTTAAGGGAAATAGGGTATTTTTTCTAATAAAACTATCTACATATATTTCAGGATGTTGTGTATCCCTGGAAATAATCAGAATTCATGTAAACATGACATTTTTGAAAAATATAGCTTGTCCAAAAAAAAGTGGCCTCTCGGCACAACTTACCCTGGGTATGGGGTAAATTAAGCCCCCTATATATTTCTGTACTGAATTAAATATTGCCACTACCTTTATAAAACCATGTCCATCTTTATTCCCCAAACACAATTCAACACAATCACACTCACTATTTTAATAATTTTAAGCATCTTTTAACACAAGCTTCACAACTACTTTTTTAAAACACATTGCCCAGGCCCTGTTGTTACCTCATATCCCAGTGAAAATGCCTTGAATTACACCTGGGAAGAAAACAATTAAATTTGCTCAACTTGCCATTGGCTCAACCAATAGCTTAACCCACGGCCATTGGCTCAAATGACCCCATAGCAAACATTTTGACTATAATAGCCCAAAACAGCTACAATGATGCACTTTTATGTTAGGTTTAGGACCTCATATTGAAGCTTCTAGAGACCCCAACTGATGTATAGAACAATCTTTAAAATTATCTACTTTGGTTTAGATACAAGCATCATGAAACCTCTAACACAATAAATCAATTAGGTCAATAAATTAATTTGGACTTATTGAAAATATTTTTGGGGGACTTAATTTTCCTGTTACGGTGAATAAAATAATGGCTAAAGGTAAACCCAAAACGTAGACAGATGTGTTCTGTTAATTACATGAGCTGGCTATTGCAGCTAGAAAGCTAACAAGCTACCGTTAGCAACCAACCAAAACATTGTCTGGAGGAAGTGGCTTTTAGTTGCCTGGCTTGATTGACATATTGTAAATACATTTTAAAACAGTTGTTTTTTTTGGTGAAAGAAATAGAGCAGGTAACATTGCCATTTGGACAAGGCTGCTTCGATGTCACGCAGACTGTCCTTTTGGTGTTCATACCAGGTTCATACTTGCCATAATGACAAGGATAAGTTTGATGTCAGACAACAACAATAGAATGTTCATGAATTAATTTGTGCCAAAGACGGTAAGATGTAAAGTGACGTTTATATTGGGGGGTTGGTGGGACTTCTAAATACATTACCACAATCATGACTAGGTCGGTTGGTAGGACTTCTAAATGCATTACCACAATCATGACTAGGTCGGTTGGCGGGACTTCTAAATACATTACCACAATCATGACTAGGTCGGTTGGCAGGACTTCTAAATACATTACCACAATCATGACTAGGTCGGTTGGTGGGACTTCTAAATACATTACCACAATCATGACTAGGTCGGTTGGTGGGACTTCTAATTGCATTACCACAATCATGACTAGGTCGGTTGGTAGGACTTCTAATTGCATTACCACAATCATGACTAGGTCGGTTGGTAGGACTTCTAATTGCATTACCACAATCATGACTAGGTCGGTTGGCATGACTTCTAAATGCATTACCACAATCATGACTAGGTCGGTTGGCATGACTTCTAAATGCATTACCACAATCATGACTAGGTCGGTTGGTAGGACTTCTAATTGCATTACCACAATCATGACTAGGTCGGTTGGCATGACTTCTAAATGCATTACCACAATCATGACTAGGTCGGTTGGCATGACTTCTAAATGCATTACCACAATCATGACTAGGTCAGTTGGTAGTACTTCTAAATGCATTACCGCAATCATGACTAGGTCGGTTGGTGGGACTTCTAAATACATTACCACAATCATGACTAGGTCGGTTGGTGGGACTTCTAAATACATTACCACAATCATGACTAGGTCGGTTGGTGGGGACATTACCACAATAAATACTTCTAAATACATTACCACAATCATGACTACTAGGACTTCTAAATACATTACCACAATCATGACTTGGTGGTGGACTTCTAAATACATTACCACAATCATGACTAGGTCGGTTGGTGGGACAATCATGACTAAATACATTACCACAATCATGACTAGGTCGGTTGGTGGGACTTCTAAATACATTACCACAATCATGACTAGGTCGGTTGGTGGGACTTCTTAATACATTACCACAATCATGACTAGGTCGGTTGGTGGGACTTCATTACCACAAATACATTACCACAATCATGACTAGGTCGGTTGGTGGGACTTCTAAATACATTACCACAATCATGACTAGGTCGGTTGGTGGGACTTCTAAATACATTACCACAATCATGACTAGGTCGGTTGGTGGGACTTCTAAATACATTACCACAATCATGACTAGGTTGGTTGGTGGGACTTCTAAATACATTACCACAATCATGACTAGGTCGGTTGGTGGGACTTCTAAATACATTACCACAATCATGACTAGGTCGGTTGGTGGGACTTCTAAATACATTACCACAATCATGACTAGGTCGGTTGGTGGGACTTCTAAATACATTACCACAATCATGACTAGGACGGTTGCAGGAAATAAAGTACATGCTTTGTTGCTTTCAGATATTAAGAAAAGTGAGCAAAATGCTGTCGGGATGCTGACGTTGGCTAAAAACGTCTTGATTTGAAAGGTGAGAGTCCCCATCAACTGTTGCTCAGCATTATTGACGGACTGATCAATGGATTAGTTATTGATCCAGGACCGTTTGACATGTAGAGGGAGCTAATTGTATTTCCAAGAAGGATGGGAGGTGGGCCAGGATCATCTTTGACTTATTTGACTCTATCCTGATAGGGAGAGATAGGTGTCTCATTTGACACTTCAGCGATCTCATACAATGTAATACCTGAGCTGGGAGCTGACAATCCCCAGTGTGTGTGTGAGTGTGTGTTCCCCAGAGAATATCTGTCCTCTGATGGGGATCGGAGTGGATCAATAAGCAATGATAGACTTCTGCCTTCCATTCAGCTAATCCTGTTAGTGATAGCAGTGGATGTAATCGAATGGTGACACACACACAGAGACAAGATAGATGTGTGGACACACACACACAGACAAGGTAGATGTGTGGACACACACACAGAGACTAGGTAGATGTGTGGACACACACACAGAGACTAGGTAGATGTGTGGACACACACACAGAGACTAGGTAGATGTGTGGACACACACACAGAGACAAGGTCGATGTGTGGACACACACACAGAGACAAGGTAGATGTGTGGACACACACACAGAGACAAGGTAGATGGTGGACACACACAGCACGCACAGAGGCAGGCAGGCAGGCACACAAGCATGTACATACACACATATTATGATCATTAAACACAGGAACCTTTGATATGGTGATCAGTAAAACTATGGGAGGCACTGCAGAAAGGGACACCCTTGAAATAGCACATCTTGACACATGTATCAGTGATAACCACGTGCAGCCTATGAGTCTCACACATATTCCGGATTCAAATTTTGATCTCCATTTTGAAGAGGGGGACATAATAAACGTGAACACCAACTGTTCCTGTATGAAGGTACATCAAGGGAACACTTCTGATATGACATAATCCTCTCCTCTCCATGTCTCTCCTCCTTAATCTCTCTCTTCCTTACCTTCCGCCTGAGAGACTCAAAGCTCCCTTCATCTTCTCCTGGGGGTTGATGGGAGCTGGAGAGGAGACCACATGCTGTATGAGAGAGGAAAGAGAGAGCTATTAGAAAGTGATGATTGAATTAACTGTGATGCAGATGTCCTTTTTCTCTCCTGCGTGTGCCTCATCATCGTTCTCCCAGTCAGTCAGCCAATTATGGACTGTGTGTTCGCATGCGTGCATGAGTGTGTGGTAACATTTCCTTGAAATTCACTGTGCATGCCAGCTTCAGACTCATCCGTGTGTGATCCATTACTTGTGGTGCTGACCAACGCGTGGATGTCTGAGATGCTACCTTTTGTGAATAACATCCTCTTACCCCCCCCATCACCACCACCACCCCAACCTTCTCCAACCCTCCCAGGCATTCTCCATCCCTTCTCCCTCCTCTCCATCTTCCAGATAAACAGTGATCCTGGTAGGAACATTTTAATTAAATAACTCAGCCTTCTCTATACTGTGAGGTTTGCCCAACTCCCGCCTGAGCCCTCTGACGTTCAGAAACAATTGATGTTTTCCCATTCTCTCCCTCTTTCTATCTGAGTCATGCAGAAGCCACGTGGACATGTTGGCTCCCTAAATGCATTGCGGTTTCTAGGCCTCGTCCTCTGGATAAAACAACAATGGTGAAGTTTGTTCTGTTCAACAAACTTTCCCAGAAACCCAGTGGAACCTGGTGCAGACTAAATTAATTAAATTATATCTATTGAGGCTATAATTAATCACCTTCTATTGTGTCTATATCTTTATTATAAAGGTGCTTAGTAGACATTCTAATTCATACATTTTTCCCATAGACTGGATGGATCTGTACAATGTGTCCCCATTAGCAGGAAATAGTATCTCATGCTTCACAAAGGTGTTCATTCAATTAATAAGGTATGTAAGGAAAGAGAGCATTACATGTACTGTATAATCTAAATTAATGTAACTTTTTTTTAAACTGTAACTATTAAAATGTTCGGTCAGGTCAAGAAAAGCGGCTGCATTTGGGACAGCCTCAAAAACGTCCACACACACTTGGTTTCATCTCTCTCTCTTCTCAAGACATTTCTAATGCATGCTGTTTTTCCCTTGGCGCTGTCAGGATGGACATAATCATAGGTGTGTGTGTGTGTGTGAGTCAGGGTGAAGGAGAATAGATGGAGGGTGGATGGAGGGAGGGGGTAGAGCCAATTCGATAGCCCGATAATCAAGCGTTGAAAATGAGAGAGGGGAAATTCTATGCAAACTAATGTGTTCTACACAATTACTCAATTAATTATTATTATTCTATTACCACCACACCACATATACTCTGAGAGGGGGAGAGGGACCAGAGAGAGACATATAGGGGGAGGGAGAGTGATGGAGATGGGAAAAACACACCAGGCTAAGAGATCTGCAGTAGCTGTACAATTCCCATTGCCTAGTTAAGGCTGTGAGACTGGGGGTCAGCAAACTTAATTATAGCGGAAGTGGATGGAAATGGCAGAATGATAGAGAGGAACATCCAGCCAGATTGGGAGTGGAAGGTTTAGTACTACTATCTCCTCCTGCTGCCCGCCTGCCAGCTCTCTCCCCACAATGCAGACCAGACCTATATTCACAGCACGCTACACACCACACACCCTCCAGGACAATAACACTAACACATAGCAATATGACACACTCCATAAAAGGCTAGGCACTTTGCATTAATACTTTTCCAATTTTCCCTATCCTGTGTAATGGTGATGTCAGAGAAACAGTTTACCATTCTGCCGGTCTTCCTGTCTACCTGCCTGCATCTGTCTGTCTGTCACCATGAAGCAGCACTTTTAGGGAATGCTTCCTTTCTATTCATGAACAATCATATGTAGACAAAGTGATGGAGCTGATTTGGCGTAGAACTTGGTCACACATTGAAGTTTGAGGTCCCTAACTGGTTAGGTATTCAGACCATGTGTATCAACTTTCAAGTTGTATTGTCACATGCACACGATACAGCAGATGTAAAACAGTACAGTGAAATGCTTAACTTGTGAGATCTTTCCCAATAATGCACAGCCAGACAGACAATAATCAGTAGGGCGGACAAATGCACAGCCAGACAGACAATAATCAGTAAGGCGGACCAATGCACAGCCAGACAGACAATAATCAGTAGGGCGGACCAATGCACAGCCAGACAGACAATAATCAATAGGGTGGCCCAATGCACAGCCAGACAGACAATAATCAGTAGGGCGGACCAATGCACAGCCAGACAGAAAATAATCAGTAGGGCGGACCAATGCACAGCCAGACAGACAATAATCAGTAGGGCGGACCAATGCACAGCCAGACAGACAATAATCAGTAGGGCGGACCAATGCACAGCCAGACAGACAATAATCAGTAGGGCGGACCAATGCACAGCCAGACAGACAATAATCAGTAGGGCGGACCAATGCACAGCCAGACAGACAATAATCAGTAGGGCGGACAAATGCACAGCCAGACAGACAATAATCAGTAGGGCGGACCAATGCACAGCCAGACAGACAATAATCAGTAGGGCGGACCAATGCACAGCCAGACAGAAAATAATCAGTAGGGCGGACCAATGCACAGCCAGACAGACAATAATCAGTAGGGCGGACAAATGCACAGCCAGACAGACAATAATCAGTAGTGGCCCAATGCACAGCCAGATAGCACACAGAACTGCATTCCAACTGCTCTGCATGTCATTAGCATATCTCCACCTCATGGACCAAGCCTTTCATTTCCTCCTAGAGATGATAAGGATCTCCTTGTCCCAGATGTGATGACTGGGGGAGGCACAACACACACACACTTCTAATCATGAAAACTTTCACAAAAAAAAAAAAACAATAACACAATAAAAGCCTCATCAGTTATAATGAAACTAATTTAAATTAGCCAGCAGAAAGGCCTACATACAGTATCAGAGGACAACAGTAAGTGAGCAACCTCCCTGCTGCGTACAACCTTCTCTGTCCTGTCCCAGTGATGGAGTGAGACACCCTCATAGGATTAAAGGAGAAGAAGGGAGGGATTATAGCTTGGTGACCTTTCAATCCGCTGTCTGTCAGGGTGGACTAAAGCCACATATGCTTTAGGAGAGCTCATCTCCGTCTCTCTTTCGCTTTCTATTTTTTCACACCCCTCTCTCTTTGTGTCCATAAGGGATGTATCATTTCTTTATCCCCCTCCATCCAGATTTACTCCAGAAAATAAACTTTCTATCCTGATCTGATAAGACGCCAGTCTCTGTCCTGGGAAAAGGTCCGGCTGCCTCCAGTTTTCTCGTATTTCGGAGTGTCTGATAATTCTAAGGGGCGACGGTGACAAAGGCCTGTTTCTGATGGAGACCGTGTCTGTCAGGGAAACAGTATAAAGAGTCTGCATGGTCATAAAGCTCCACCACGCAGCGTTACCTTTATTAATAAACAAACCGTGTTTTGATCCTGCTAGGATCCTCCTCATGTCATTTCACAGGAAGTGTCCCACACCCATATTTATAGACACAAGACAAGCAATAATTAGAAACAGTGACACCGAAGTGACAGTGACACTAATTTCCCGGCATTATTTCTCTCTCCCCCATGCACCCTCTATCCCAGGGGTACATGGGGGATAGCAGTTTGAAATGTCTGGGCAAAATTGAAATAGAAAGAAATACCCTCTTAAATAATCTGGTATTGTATTCACATATACACACACACCAGTGTTTGGTTCGTGTAACAATCACTGTGACAAATTTGGCTGTTTTGCCATTTCCATTGGATTGATTGACATAAGCTAATTGTGGAAACCTGAGGAAGACTTTGACATATCTAACTGAAGGTGTAGCAGCTCATCTATCATTGTGTAATTCAACGGACTGCCTACATTATTCTCAGACAGATTATTGTTATAAAGAAAATAGAGGGTTTTTGTCAGGTTAAGAGGGAAATTGTCTAGAAAAGCAGTAAATATTGTGAAAAATATATACATGGTGGTGTAAGCTATTTTTTTCTAGGCTAAATAAGGCTTAAAGTTGCATTAGATTAAAAGGTAATATTATAATTGAACTAATTTTAGATTAATGATGAGTCTTATTTTGTTCAACAACGACTTTTATTTGATCTAGTCTAGTTTAGAAAAAGGACAATTTAAAAAAAAATCGCACAATCATTAGGGTATAGGTGACGTTTAACAATCAACGTGTATCTTCATTAAAACGACTTTCGTCAAATTTGTTGAGAACAAAAAGGCTATGCTGTATATTGTTTAGCCTATAGCTACAGTTCTTCATGCACTCCACTGACAGCACTTTATGCCTCTCTCGTGAACAAAAAGACAGACAGTAAATGAAAAGGAAAGAGAAAAGGATAGTTTTTTGGGGGGAGCATCGAGAACCTGTAATTCACAATAAGTGGAAAACAGAGATGCAGTGCTACCCTCACTTTCACCCTAAATCCTTGTGTTGGAAATCATTAAATTGCAGTGCGCACACCGCAGTTGGCCAAGGCCTAGGAGATGAACCCCGCAATAAAATCATCGGAATTACCGACACCAACCCGTAAGTGCTGCTCGTACCTAACCAGCTAGTGTCAGCGCCACTCCACTGGGACTCAGTAGGGATCGTCCTCCATGTTCCCGCAACACGCTATAGATAATCACCGCTTGCGTGCGAGCTCTCCATCCGTTTCATTCTCTCTCTTTTATTCCCCACTCTCTATCCGTCGTTTTTATTCTCTCTCAACATACAATAGTGCAAAGACCGACAATAGCTTACACAATAACTGACTCATCTTTTCATTACCTTTATTTAACAAGGCAAGTCAGTTAAGAACAAATTCTCCGTTATGACGCCCTAGGAACATGCCTTGTTCAGGGGCAGAACAGATTTTGACCTTGTCAGTTCGGGGATTCGAACTTTGAACCTTTCGGTTACTAGGTCAACGTGCTCGCCACTAGTTTACCTGCCGCCCCCATCTTCTATAAAAAAAAATGATACTCTAGGCCAAAATGCACGGATACATTTTAAAGGTCAAATAAATCCCTTTTATGTTGGCATGTGCGCCCAAAATAGCAACCCTCTATATCACCTAAAAGTAAAAAAAGAAATACACATTTAACCCACAAAAAGGATTAGAAAAGACAAAAATGAATAGGCCTATTTCATATAAAAAAAAGCTTACATCGTTTTTCATTAGATTTGATTTAGGCTAACAAAAAATGTAGTGTTCTAAGAGCGATAAGAATCTTAGAATATGAGTCTCCTAGGGAGACGTAGGTAAAAGCCACTAATTACCCCGTGGACCGCTGTGATAGTGACGGAGATGAAATTAGAGGAACTAAAAAGACGCAAACGCGCATCTGAATAACGAGCCACATTCTCAATAGAATTTTTAATTTGATTTTGTTGCAGGGTTTTTTTTCTCTCCTGTGCAGAAGACAGGGAAATTACACAAAGAATAATACACTGCAAAACAAAGCAAGCCTCACGCGCACCTATTCACAGAGCGGTTACACGCCTAATTTGGTCCAAAAATGATAATAAAAAGAGCTGACAAAACCGACTACAATCAGCCGCACGTGCATGCGTGCGCCCACGGTATCATGACAGGGCCCACGGTATCATAACAGGACTTAGGCTAATTTGACAGGGGCAAAACCACTACAGCAAAAACGGGCACAGAAACGGTGCATGAATATAACGCAGAAACATTATATTGTGGAACATTTATCAGTGTCCAATAGAAGTTGGTCTGATGTGAGAAACATTTACATGAGTAATGAGTCTTTAAAATTCAACTTTAATATCTTTCATTCCTTGATTTTTGATTCCAGAAATACACTGTTTATTATTCATAATTGATCATGATTTATTTACATATTTATTTACAATGTAAATAGTTTTGCTGTTAAAAAGTATAATATATTTCATATCTTGAGCTCAAAAGAACACAAACATGTCATTCGTGTAAAACAATTTTATCCAGTAATGTACATTATTTATCAATGTTATGATCGTCTTTTGAAGAGTGCATGTCTCAAAGAGAACATCAAATTATCGGAATTGAAAAGCATAATTCAAGATATTGAGAGGGGAGGGAGAACAGAGAATAACTTCTCAAGGTAACCCTACATTACCTGTACACTTCATGCTACTTACATAGTCTACCATTCATACAGGATTAGATGGAGAGTTCAGGACAAACTACACCTGGGAAATGCTCCATGAATAAACCCTCTGCAAACCATCTCTGTGTGTTTTTACTGTCTTGCCTCTGATCCTAATCTGTGGAGCCAGTGGATGGTGAATATGTCCCACATATCACAGCTCTTCACCTACAGTGACATAGAGTGGATCCCACGTTCTGTACATCAACACACAGATCCAACATATGGAGAATATCTTAAAAAATGATGTATTGTATAAGGGGATCAGCTATAACCAAGAACGTCTGAGAGAGGGAGGCCGAGACTATTTCACAATTGAATCTGATCTATTTCACAATTGAATCGGATCTATTTCACAACAAGGAAGTGTGCGGCGTATTTCAAACATACATTTCAAAGACTGGATCATAGGGACATAAAAGGCGTTCAGGATGTGTGTGATCTTTACCTCAAAGCGCATCCCTGCTCCGTAAACTACATTACAGCTAGAGATGACCATGGTTCCTATATTTCACAAACAGTAGAACCTGGAATATATGTCGAATACAGTAAATGCATCAAATCATGGCATATATCACATCAATTCACTCTTTTCAAAACCTTCGAAACCACTCAATATTTCAGTAAGAATAGAATCAAACAACGACAAACTATAAGCTCACATTCATTGGGAAATAAATCATATCTGAGAGACGTAGTCAACATGTACCCTAAACGATACAATATGCCATCTCTGGGCAATACCTTATATCTATACAACGTGAGAATGAGCCGACCTATGATATTAATATATTGGAATCAGTTAGCGGGAGAGAAGCCGTGTTTTCACCTACAGCCTGTCTGGCCCTACTACAGTCCTCTACATCACTAGCCATGAATAGAACCCCCCCCCCCCCTCCCCCAAACATGTTCTCCATGTTCCAACATCTTAATCCTTTACCTCTTATAGAGATCTAAAGAGGTTTTAACACTCCGTCACTTTCTCTGTTTGGTTCTCTTCTGTTTCCTGATCATCTGCAGCTTCAGGCTCTACACTCCCATTTAGGACACAGAGAGAGAGAGAGAGAGAGAGAGAAGATAAAAACATAAAATTCATACTCTTCAGCTTACAACATTTTCAACACATCCACACACAAAGACAGCCCAGATTACCATAGATCAGAATTTGTCTCTGTGATTCCTTACATTGGAGGGAGAGGAAGATGTTTGCATAGACATGTCTCAACTCTCATTGTCTACTGTAAGACTTGAGGCCATATGGAATAAGACGTGTAGGTACTCTCATATGGACAAGGACACCGGACATGATGCTGAAGATTTGATTGACAGTATGCACATAGTATAGCAGTACAAAAGGAATATTGTCCCACACCCACATATTGTCGCCCCCTCCCTCCCTGTCCCTACTTCTTACCATCTCATTCTGTCAGTATCTGTCTCTATATCTCTCTTTTTCTTTCACACTCCCTCTTCGTCTCCCTCCTTCCCAAGGCCTTACTGCATCTCTCTCTCTGTCGCTCTCTCAGCAAGAGGCCACCACTGACAGCTAATCACCAGGGGATGGGAAAAGAGAGGGGGCTATAGCTGTACACACACACACCATGATTGACATACAATGGTCATGGAATCTATGGCTGAACTCATCTCCCTCTTCCCCTCCCAACAATCTTCCCTCTCCCTCTCTCTGTGCTGAAAAGACACTGGGAAGAGAGAGGGAGAAAACAGAGCGAGAGAGAGAGAGAGAGAGAGAGAGAGAGAGAGAGAGAGAGAGAGAGAGAGAGAAGCAGTCATCTCTACTAAACCAGAGCCAGTGGACAATGTAAAGATCAGCTTCAATCTTTGCTAATGCTCTCTCTCTCTCTCTTAATCCTCCCTCCATCAGGTGCAGGCATGGAAGGGGAGGAGGGAGGGGGGATTGTGATCTGGAGAGAGAGACTCCTCTCATATCATCTCTCCGTTGGCTCCATCCCAATGCTCCCAGCCAGCCACTGATCCTGTTATCATACCACTATAGAGAGAGACAGAGAAGAGTGGAGGAGGAGAGAAACAGAATGAGAGTCATATATTTCTTTGTCGTTTAAACAGGTCTTTGACACCATCCCCCTATATCCAGACACAGGGATGGTCAGGTCATAGCTTACTATTGACTGGTTTCATTGGGTTAAATGGATAGTCAAACCCCTGTCACCTTGGTATCATTATACAAATATTATACTATAGTCATTCTCCAAGAGAGATTTCAACTGGCTGGCTTACACAGTGATGGAAGAAGTACACATACTTGAGGAAAAGTACAGATTCCTTAATTACTGAAGTAGAGTGAATGTCACCCAGTAGAATACTACTTGAGTAAAAGTCTAAAAGTATCTGGTTTTAAATGTGCTATAAATCTAATTCCTTATATTAAGCAAACCACATGGCATGATTTTCTTGTTTTAAAAAAACAACTATTTATGGACTGCCAGGGGCACACTCCAACACTCCAACCCTCCAACACTCCACCCCTCCAACACTCCACCACTCCAACCCTCCAACACTCCGAAACTCCACCACTCCACCACTCCAACCCTCCAACACTCCACCACTCCAACCCTCCAACACTCCAACACTCCAACCCTCCACCACTCCAACCCTCCAACACTTCACCACTCCAACCCTCTAACATAATTTACAAACCCAGTATTTGTGTTGAGTGAGTCTGCAAGATCAAAAGCAAAAGGGATGGCATCATGTTCTCTCGAAAAGTGTATGAATTCGACCATTTTGCTGTCTGGCCTGAGCATTTTGGTTGTATTTGTTTGCACCTAAGAAGACAAGTGAAAGACAAAACAGTACAGACTAAAAACAAGGTTAAAAAGGTGTGTAGGTGAGGTTGAAAACCCACAAGGGCTTATATAAAATATGTAAACCCATTTGAAATGTAATAATGATTTTGGGTGTCAGGGAAAATGTATGAAAGTAAAAAGTACAGATTTCCTTTCGAAATGTATTGGAGTAAAAGTAAAAGTTGTCAAAAATATAACGATTCAAGTAAAGTACCCCAACAAACGATTAAGTAGTATTTTTACTTAGTTAATTTACCCCACTGAAGCCACAGGAGGTTGTAGGGATGGACTGGACAGCACCACAGGCAATAACTCATACACCAACGTATGCACGCACGCACGCACGCACGCACACACACACACACACACACACACACACACACACACACACACACACACACACACACACACACACACACACACACACACACACACACACACACACACACACACACACACACACACACACACAACAGCCCCTGCTGTTGACATGTTGGTTGATATGGAGTTTTGATTTTTTTTTTTTAAACATCCACTTAGAGGTGAAACTGCCACGTCCATTTGCAATATTACAACCAAAAAATATATTACTTCATACAATCATCACACACCATTGTGATAGAACAGCAGAGTGTGTGCTATGATATATTTAAACATGACGCTGAATGCTCATTTCCTCAAAACAAAAACAAGTGCGTCTGAGGCTCTGTTTCGCCTATCGCGGATCTCAATTTTACAGTACACTAGTTTGGCTTATTGTAACTATCACAATATGATCTTCATGTCTAATCTCACTTTTATTTCACAACTTTAACGGCAAAACATGTGTCAGAAGGATGATTCGAACCCGTGTCTCGATTCATAGACCAGAATATTGCTTTCCAGGATGGACTTTTACCTCGCTCGGCCATCCCAACATTTGGGCAAAAACATAAGGTTGACTTGTAAGAAAGTTGTGTTGATTATTAGACGAATGTATATTCTGGATATGTCAACGGCTTTACTAACAGCCTTCACACTACTTGAGGAAGCACTCCCCCTGCTGACTGATTCAGTACCTACAACATCATCGATTCAATTCCCTCTGGGGTAGTATACTAAAATGTATCCACTCCCTGTACTGTTGTGGATAAAAAACATCTGATAAATGGCATGTATTATATATATGACCTCTTATGCTACACACCCTGAATTACAGCACACGGCCAGACATAACTCCTCAGCCATTTCTACAGCCACACAGACAACAGATAACATTACTCCTGTCTGATGAGCCCTTGATTCATTCTCTCAGTTAAGGGGTGATGTTATCTTTCAAAATGTTCAGAGAAATAAGAACCCCCTTACACATTACAAAGTAGTCACATTATTCCTTCTCTAAATGCCAGGGTTATTTCTTAATAACAACACAACAGACTGTATGCAGAGTAGAGTTAGAAGGACTGCAAAATTAACTAAGCTCTAGTCCATTTCCCCTGATCAGTGTGACACGATCCCACCAGTATACTGACAGCTCCTACAGCCCTGTTGGGAAAGCTTGCCACTGTGACAAACATACACGTCGATTCCCTTTCTCCCAGGACAGAGTGGGTGTTCGTTTCTTTTATTCTCTCTCTCTCGCTCCTTTCTTTCAGCTAGCCAATTAACCAGGGAGCAGTCGCCTAATGAGTTGTCTCTGGTGGGGAGACGGACTGGAGGTTGACAGGGGTGGGGGGGGGGGGCAAGAGAGGTGAGTGAAGCCATAGAGGGGTAGAGGGGTGGAGAGAATGAGGAGAGAAGGCAGGAGAGAGGGGTGAGAGGAGAGGACACAGGGACGAAAGAGGGGTAAGTGGTGAGGGGATAGGGTGAGGGACAGAGGCAGAGGAAGGAGGAGAGGAGAAACAACCATCCCGTCCCGTCTCTCAGCACCTTTCACCAGGACATTGTCAGGGCAGACAAAAGGCTTATCAGCCTCCTATTCACTACAGTCTGATGAACTGGGAGGATGGAGGGAATGGGAGGAAGAGTGGGGGGGGATGGGGGGATAGAGAAGGAAAAGGAGGGGAAGGACATGTCGTTCCACTGGCCCACTAAATGTCAGCAACTTGGCCAGGGGACCAGCGGTAGCCTTATAGATTACTGACATATAACAATGGGAAAATGCAAGAACTAAAACTTACTTTTGGGTCTCAAAAGGGTTCTTCGGCTGTACCCATAGGTAGGTACCCATAGGTCTAGGTAGAACCCTTTTGGGTTCAATGTAGAACCCTTTGTAAAAAGTATTCTACATGGAATGCAAAAGGGTTCTACCAGGAACCAAAAAGGTTTCTCCAAAGGGTTCTCCTATAGGGACAGCCGAACAACCGTTTTAGGTTCTAGATAGCACCTTTATTTCTGTAGGAGTTAACAGGCGTTTTGTACATAGGATAAAGCGACAGTAAATCATAAATCAATGTTAAGAGTATCTTGCAGACCAGGTCAAAAGTAAATAAATAAACCAGGTAAATCATTTTTAAAAAGGAAAATTCCTGGCAAACTGAATCCGATACATCTCATTGCTCCCGACACATTCTCCGGCCAATTCAAAAGGAGGGTGTTTTTAAAGCAATGCTTGAGGTAACAAGTGGTCATTTTCTTCTTTCCTCCCTCCCTCGTTCTTTTCTTTTCAGAAGAAAGGATGCAGTAATTAGAGGGTGGGCCAGGTGGAGGGATGTAGACAACTCAAGAGCGTAACTCTACCTCACCTCCCCCCTACTGAGAGAGAGAGAGAGAGAGAGAGAGAGATGGAAGGAAGGGAGGAAGGAAGGGAGGGAGGAAGGAAGGAAGGAGGGAGGGGGAGGGAGGGAGGGAGGGAGGGAGGGAGGGAGGGAGGGAGGGAGGGGGGGAGGGAGGGAGGGAGGGAGGAGGGAGGGAAGAAGAGGGAGGGAGGGGGGATGGAAGGAGGGAGAGAGCAGGGAGGATGGATGAAGGGTAATAACAAAGAGAGAAGGAGCAGAGAGGATGGATGAAGGGTAACAACAGAGAGAGAAGGAGCAGAGAGGATGGATGAAGGGTAATAACAGAGAGAGAAGGAGCAGAGAGGATGGATGAAGGGTAACAAAAGAGAGAGAAGGAGCAGGGAGGATGGATGAAGGGTAATAACAGAGAGAGAAGGAGCAGAGAGGATGGATGAAGGGTAACAACAGAGAGAGAAGGAGCAGAGAGGATGGATGAAGGGTAACACCAGAAAGAGATGGAAGGAGGATGGATGAAGTGTAACAACAGAGAGAGAAGGAGCAGAGAGGATGGATGAAGGGTAACAACAGAAAGAGATGGAGGGAGGATGGATAAATGGAGAGAGAGAGAGAAGGAGTAGAGAGGATGGGGGCCAATTGGGTTACAGTAAAAGAAAATGTGTTGTTTAGCCAGAAACGTGGGGGAGGGGGCGTTAAATGAGGTGAGGGTCATGGGAGGCGGGGGTGGATGCCCACTGTGAAACTAATGAAGGTCTCCAAGCGGAGGGGCCACCCACAGAAAGACAAGCCCAACAAAGATGCTTCTGTCTGGGCTTCCCTTTCCCAGAGACCTCCTTGAGATGTTGGGGGTCCATTAAAAGGCTGCAAGGCCCAGGGTCTATTCAAGCACACACACAGAGGCATGCATGTACGCACACACACAGATATGGACACACACACACACACACACACACACACACACACACACACACACACACACACACACACACACACACACACACACACACACACACACACACACACACACAAACAGCAACGTTAATTAATCCTCAGATTACCCAGCCAATTATTACCACACTTGTACTAATTAGAAATTATTTAAAGCATTTCCCAATTAGGGTTTACATGCTCAGCCTGATAGGAGCTTGCGTCGTTAAACCAACTGGTTTACAGTAGGAGAGGACACACACACAAACACACACACCGCTGGATCAAACTGCAGTAATCAAGCAGTCTGAGAGAGAGTTCCTGACAGGAGTAAAGGATGAGAAAAGAAAAGGAGGAGACTGAAGCAACAAAGCTGCCAGTCCTCCAGTGCAGTATGGTGGGGCAGTGTTATTAGGCCAGGTAGTGCACTGGACCTTGATTAGGACAGATCATAATAAAACCAGCCTGGAAACACATGCCAATTAGGTTACCACAAGAACCAGGGCCATTCATCACTATGGAAACCCCCACCCTTCTTTTTGAACTCTCTATGACATGTCGCCCTCCCTATTCCTTCTCCCCCCCTCCCCCCCTCTCCCCCTCCCTCACTCTCTCCCCCTCCCTCACTCCCCCCTCTCTCTGGGTTTGTGTGCTGTCAGTGTTGAGAATGAGGAATGAGGAGACAATAGAGTGAATGTAAGAGAGGAGAGGTGTGTAAACAGATAGATGTTCTTTGTGATGAGCTTATGGTTAAATAAACACATCAAAGTGCCAGTATCGCTTTAATGTGTGTAAGTGCATGTATGGTTGTGATCGTTCACACGTGTGGGGGAATGTGTGTGTGAACGTGTGTGTGTGTGAGCGTGTGTGAGGGAACGTGTGTGTTCAGGTATGTGTGTGTGTGTGCTGGAGGGTTCAGACCCAGGGGAGCGTCATTAGAAGACTATTACTGGTTCATCCATGGGTGAAATGTAAGCTGTAACACTCAGCATCACAGCTATTTGCTCTCTCTCCCTGCAGCTGTTATCAGGGCTAAATCTGTCAACATACTCATTACTGTACTTTACAGCAACCATAACAACAGTAACAACGACAGCAATGACAACAGACTGGGTGTACAGGTATTAATCCCCGAGCTGACGAGGTAAAAGTCGGTCGTTCTTCCCCTGACCAAGGCAGTTAACCCATTGTTCCTAGGCCGTCATCGAAAATAAGAATTTGTTCTTAACTGACTTGCCTAGTTAAATAAAAGTAAACATTTGAAAAAATATGCAGACACACGTGTCAATGTATGAATGTCACCAGAAAACCTCTTCCTCTCTCTTCTCTTGTTCCCTGGTCTCATTCAAAGACCTTTCCTACTACCCCCTTTTGATTGCTCCTCCTTTTTCCTCCTCCTCTCCTCTCCCTTCCCCTACCTACCCTTTACTCTCCCCTGTCTCTACCTCCTCCTCTCCCTTCCCCTCCTCCTCTCCTCTCCTCTCCCTACCCCTACCTACCCTTTACTCTCCCCTGTCTCTACCTCCTCCTCTCCCTTCCCCTCCTCCTCTCCTCTCCCTTCCCCTACCTACCCTTTACTCTCCCCTGTCTCTACCTCCTCCTCTCCCTTCCCCTCCTCCTCTCCTCTCCCTTCCCCTACCTACCCTTTACTCTCTCCTGTCTCTACCTCCTCCTCTCCCTTCCCCTCCTCCTCTCCTCTCCCTACCCCTACCTACCCTTTACTCTCCTCTGTCTCTACCTCCTCCTCTCCCTTCCCCTCCTCCTCTCCTCTCCCTTCCCCTACCTACCCTTTACTCTCTCCTGTCTCTACCTCCTCCTCTCCCTTCCCCTCCTCCTCTCCTCTCCCTACCCCTACCTACCCTTTACTCTCCTCTGTCTCTGTCTCTACCTCCTCATCTCCCTTCCCCTCCTCCTCTCCTCTCCCTTCCCCTACCTACCCTTTACTCTCCCCTGTCTCTACCTCCTCCTCTCCCTTCCCCTCCTCCTCTCCTCTCCTCTCCCTACCCCTACCTACCCTTTACTCTCCCCTGTCTCTACCTCCTCCTCTCCCTTCCCCTCCTCCTCTCCACTCCCTTCCCCTACCTACCCTTTACTCTCCCCTGTCTCTACCTCCTCCTCTCCCTTCCACTCCTCCTCTCCTCTCCTCTCCCTTCCCCTACCTACCCTTTACTCTCTCCTGTCTCTACCGCCTCCTCTCCCTTCCCCTCCTCCTCTCCTCTCCCTTCCCCTACTTACCCTTTACTCTCCCCTGTCTCTACCTCCTCCTCTCCTCTACCTACCCTTTACTCTCCCCTGTCTCTACCCCCTCCTCACCCTTTCCTCTTCTCCTCTCCCCTCCCATCTCTCTCCACCTCCTCCTCCTCAGGGATCCATGTCATAATTTTAATTAATTTCTAATCAGGCGAGAGTAAACTAATCAGGGGAGGCTTTAAACAATGACGGCTCTGTCTGACTGCTCGGTCTGCTTCGCCAACACTGGGACACACACACACACACACACACACACACACACACACACACACACACACACACACACACACACACACACACACACACACACACACACACACACACACACACACACACACACACACACACACACGGTGGGATACAAACTAACACTTTTACTGGCTTGATTTTCAAAATGTGTCCTTGTGTGAGTCGTCTGCTTATGGTAAACACCGTGCTGCTGTATATAATGTTTAAGATTGAAAAGAATACATGGGTTAGTGAACAAAGAAGCTAAATATGACTGGATGAACGTGATGGATAGATAAACAGGTAATGAATACATGTGGCAAACCCAGAGTGTATCAGCAGCCATAAACACTGTTAGAATGGAACACACAAAGGCTACAGCTATCTGTAGGGGGGCAGATCCATTCTGCCAAGGCTAAGGTACTGCGACAAGCAGAGAGAGAGAGAGGGAGGGAGAGGAATGGAGAGAGAGGGAGGGAGAGGAATGGAGAGAGACGGCAGGAAGGAGGGGGGAGAGAGAAGAGAGAGAGGAAGAGCAATAACATGAGTAATAAGGGTAAGATGAGGTTACAAGACAGCCTTAAGTAACGTTTGCCACACACACACACACACACACACACACACACACACACACACACACACACACACACACACACACACACACACACACACACACACACACACACACACACACACACACACACACACACACACACACACACACAGTTAACCTGTAAGCTCCATGGGGGATATGAGGATCTGTCATGAAAGGTCAGGCTTGTGAGTGAATCAGTACTGAGAGAGAGAGCAAGTGTGTGTGTAGATTCTTTCATGTCTGTCTCTCCTCAGGTGTGTAACAGTACCTGCCTCCCCCCATGCTGGCGCCATGGTAACCAGACTCCCAGGTGTCCCCTAAAGTGACAGTTGACCTGGAGACCACAGCCTTCCACTAGATCACATGACAGCATCACACGCATGCATGAACACACACACACACACACACACACACACACACACACACACACACACACACACACACACACACACACACACACACACACACACACACACACACACACACACGTGGACACCCCTTCAAATGAGTGGATTTGGCTTTTTCAGCCACACCCGTTGCTAACAAGCGTATAAAATCGAGCACACATCCATGCAATCTCCATAGACAAATATTGGCCTTACTGAAGAGCTCAGTGACTTTCAACGTGGCACCGTCATAGGATGCCACCTTTTCAACAAGTCAGTTCGTGAAATTTCTGCTCTGCTCTGCATCGCTTCCCCGGTCAACTGTAAGTGCTGTTATTGTGAAGTGGTAACATCTAGGAGCAACAACGGCTCAGCCACGAAGTGGTAGGCCACACAAGCTCACAGAACGGGACTAGGGTTTATGAACAGAACGGGACCAGGGTTTTGTGTAAATTAGATACAAAGCAGATGACATGTCATTGTATCATTGGAGGAAGTGAGAGCGGAAGAAAGAGAAGCAGAAAGTAGAAGTAGCACAACAGCATTTGAGAGGAGAGATACAGAGAGGGAAATGGTCAAATAGAGCCTTCCTTTCCTTCCTTATTGCCCTCTGTGCCAAGTACTGACAGCCCATGGCAGCCGCTTCACTGGGATGGAATTAGGAATCCGGAGGAGGGAATCTGAAACGCTTCCATGATGTGTCAAACAACACTGGAATCCAAAAAGAGAGAAGGAGAGAAAGAGATGGAGAGAGAGAGATTTTACCAGGAGAAAGAAACTGTCACATCATCAGAATGGTTTGTCTAAACGGGGAGATGTGGGTTGGAGTGGGGGGAGAGGGGGAAGATATGGTTGTGGAATCTGGCAGCTATGTACGAGGGCGGTATTTCAACAAAAATAAGCAGCCCCCAGGCAATGGAAGAGAGAGAGAGGGAGAGAGGTTAGAATGAAGATTGTAGGGGTGGGAGGAGAGGGGTAGTGGGGAGAGGGGTAGTGGGAGACAGAGGGAGGGAGAGAGAGAGAGGTAGTGGGAGACAGAGGGAGGGAAAGAGGGAAAACGAGAGAGAGAGAGAAATTTAAATCTGGGAAGCTGACCAAGGATTTCCTGCTCCTCAGATATGCAGCTGTGGAATTAGAACTGGTTTTAAAAACAGGAGAACAAAAATAAACTTCACACTTCAGAAGCCTATTTTGGGTGATGGGGGTAGGAGGGTGAGCTATGCTGGCACCAAAACCTTAGGCCCAACGGGCAGACATCTTTTCAGCTTATTTCTCATCCATTCTTAGTTGAAGGTGAGGGGGGCGAGTGAGCTGCCTTGGGTTCCCAGCAGGTTACAATGTGAGCTCATATAGAAACATAACACAACATGCCACTAAAAACCCAACCATAAAACCATTTCTACAGTCTGTGTCCCCTCTAGCACAGCGCTCTGAACGGAGACACATTGATTAAAGATCAAGCATGATCGTTACTCATATTGTAGATATACAGTAGTGTAGCATCTCTCCACTCCAGGCCAGGATTAGGTCTTTCTCTCTTCATAGGGGAGTGACGAGGCACCATGGTGGAAGTGAACAAAGACCTATCAAAGTCACAAGCAGCCATGACAACAACACAGTGAACAACAAATCAATTACACCTCAATGTGGCTAATTAAATATATTAACGGCAACCTCGGTGAATACTGTGACTGAGAACGCCGTTGTTTCTGATGACTAGAATATGGCTGGTATATTACTAAGTTGACGAGAGAGAGAGAAAAGGGTGGTGTACAGTGTGAATTGGTTGGCTCCCACACACACACACACACATAGGCCTAGAATACACACACAATTTTTTTTCATTATTCAAATATTGTCATCTTTATTTTTCAGATAAAATACCTCTTAATTGAAAATATTCCCTTTAATAGAGCAGCAGATGATGGAACACTGAGACAGTGTAAATAGGTCTGTGTAGTACAGAGGAGCGTGTTGCAGTGCGGAAGCAACACAATGAACACCCCCAACCCTCTACTGTGGCGATGGAAGAATAGAGTATGTTCTTGGTCATCCATTACAGTTGATGATATCAAGAAATCATATCAAACTATTCAATAACTGAAAAATGAAGATGACAATATTTGAATGATGATGAGTATTGTGTGTGTGTGTGTGTGTGTGTGTTTTACTCAGTGCATAACAGTTGATACAGCAGGGGGAGAGAGAAAGGGTTTCTTATCCAGTTAGCAGAGATTGTTTGTGACTCTCATTTCAGTTCTATAGCTAGAATTCTCTCTCTGACATCACACCTCTACCTGAGAAGGCCTCTCCAGAAACAGAGACAGGCTACAGAGCTACAGTCACATGCAGTTAGCAGGATTAGGATAAGGAATATCATCCCATTTAAATGTGATCCTCTCCTCTTCTACTCCGTGGCCCACCGCACACACAAGGACAGTAACAAGGAATGTTATGGCAGGAGTGCCTACCCGCCTGTCACTCATACAAATACAAACACGCACACAAAAACACGCACACACACCGCTCCAGCCGCCAGAGCTGCTAAATTGCAGTTTGAGAGACGACAGGGGAGGGAGGGGGGCGGTGGGCTCGAGGGACAACATACAATGGAGTGTGCGGCTGACCAGCGTTCAGGTGAAATTGAATTGGAAATCTTCCATGGCTGGTTAGCATAACAAAGGGGCCCGTGGCTTTAGACAAAGGCTGCTTCTCTAATGCCCAAAATCAATCTCTCCCTGGGCCCGCCGCCATTGTTCCCCTCCACCATACAGGTGTTCCTTCAATGGTCCTTAATCAAAAGTGTCAAAACAAAGTTAGGACTTATCTCTGCTCCTCCACAGATGGGAAAGAGAGAGAGGGAAGAGGGAGAGAGGGAAGAGGGGGAGAGAGAGGGAGACTTGAGTGACTAGTGGGTATTGGTTTGTGTGTGCCTGTGCACTAGAATGTGCTATTCTGTTCTGTGGACCTACTGTACAGTACCTATAGTGTAAGTGTAAAGACCTGAGCAAATCCTTCCTTCCTTCCAAATGTGTATATGTGTGTGTGTGTGTGTGTGTGTGTGTGTGTGTGTGTGTGTGTGTGTGTGTGTGTGTGTGTGTGTGTGTGTGTGTGTGTGTGTGTGTGTGTGTGTGTGTGTGTGTGATTCCATACGTTGAACCTAGTTCAGTGGAGTTTTCCCTCTCCCCCTCTCTCTCCCTGTAGTGCTGTACTGAAGCAGCTGTAAAAACCGGCTCACGAGACTCGTGACATTGCTGGATGCAGGCCTCGCTCTGCACTGTTACCGCTGAATTCATGATTCAGAAAAGTGTGGACAAATTCCTTGTTTTATTGAAAGCTTACGGCTAAATTAGCTATTTTTGTCAAAAGGACTATTGGCTTTGAGTCAGGAAATGTGTACTTTTCCACCTAAAACATTTGCAATTATTTTATATCATATGTATCCGACCACCACAGTAGGGGAGATGGAACAACTGCGCATTTGTGCTCTCGTTGCCAGCGTAAAGTACTAATTTCCTGACTCAAAACCGATCTCTGAATCATGAATTCACCGGTAACAGTGCAGAGCGAGGCCTGCATCCAGCAATGTCACGAGTCACGTGAGCTTGTTTTTGCAGCTGCTTCAGTACAGCACTACAGGGAGAGAGAGGGGGAGAGGGAAAACTCCACTGAACTAGGTTCAACGTATGGAATCACTTGGGAGTTTCTGGATATTGGATAAAGTTGTCTTTTAAAGGTGTTTGTTTTGATAAGGTTGCCCTATTCTATCTCTGCTCTCCCAGCCTCAGAGATTACCATATTAATAATCTCAGCCTGCTAATCCCAAACACTAATGAACAGCTCCATATTCCATCAGCCCTGACATTCTCAACCAGCTGACAATTATCCAGCATCACACACAATATATATATATACACAAACATACACAGAAGAAAAAAAAATCTGCTTTGTTTTCCTTGTCTCTAATGACTGTGAGTATATAAATGACCAGTCATAGGTCAGCCACTCAAGAGCCACTTCGAAATTGGACATCTGTCCAGTTTCCCAGGACGTCAGAAGATGCCTTCAAAACCTACCACTGGGGGCCACGGTGAGCGCTATTACCATCAAATAGGCTATACAGCTAGGCACTTGTTTACATTTTTTTGTCCCAAACGTTAACCCTTAAGCCACGAGCTCAGGCTCCGAGTGTGGCACATTAAATCCCAGTGTTAGACACAATCTTTATTGTTTGAACCCTATCCAAAACCTTTACCCTTAACTAACCATTAGTAATTCATGCCTAAACGTAATCTTCGTAATTTGACGTTTATGGACAAATGTCTCATTCTGCAGTGAGTCTGTGAGAGCTTGTGGCATAGCTCGGACCAGCAGATTTTTCTGGTTAGGTCACATGGTCAGGAAAAACTCCCGGGCCTAGATATTAATAGTTTGTGGTCAAGAAAAACTGCTAGATTCATAGTGTATATGACAACCCCTCACCCCATCTTTCTGATCCCCCGTCCCCACACCAGCCCAAGGGAAGACTCCCATACAAAGCAGTTGATTAAAAATCACTTAGTGAGACAGACATATAAAGCTGTCAGTCATGGCTTGCCCAGGGGACAAGAGAGACGAGAAGAAGAGGAGAAGAGGAAGGGAGGAGGGAAGGAGGACAGGAGGGAAGGAGGGGAAGAGGAGGGGAGAAGGAGAGGAGGGGAAGAGGAAGGAAGGAGGGAGGAAAGGAGGAGAGAAGGAGAGGTAGTAGTGTTCACCACTAGCTGTAGCTGTCAAACCCACTTGCTCCAGCCTAATCATATAACATGGACTTGACTTCATACACATGGAGCCATTTATAAACCTTTACTTAACCTAAATTAAATAAGAGATAGAGAGAGAGAGGGGGGGGTGGAAATCAATTTGTTTTAAATTACATGTGTCACCACATGATGGTAGTTACACATCTGAGCATGGCCCGCTGAGACCTCTGACACACACACACACGCACACAAACACACACACACACACACACACACACACACACACACAGCAGCTGCCAGTGGCAGAGGTGAGACAGCATCCCTCTAACGGTCTCCTGCCCATCACAAACAGATGGTGCACCCCCCCCCCGCCCACACACACACACAACAAATCCTTCACCAACTTGTCAAATCTACCACAAAGCCTCACTACCTACAATGTATATTACTCTCAGCCCCCTAATTAGAACAACTTCTGACCCTTGATACAATAGATGTCAGACAGGGGCTATAATATGACAGAGACATCAGAAGGCATATAACATGACAGTGACAGAGATATCATCTCCAAGTAGCCTTTAGCCGTAGGCAAATACAGAACTGACCTTAGTACAGTGTCTGGGGGCCACTGCACATCAACTTCCTCTGAGATATCACTGAGTTATATAATCCACAGGGCAGGCGGTCATATTGTGTGTCTGATAATTTGCTGTTTGAAGATTTCTGACAGACCTCTTCAGACACCTCTGAAGATGAAGAGTCTATAGACACTCAGTCAGACAGATCACACCTTAAAGACCCCCTCTCCTTCTGTGACCTTTAACCTTTGATACTTGAGACCCCACCCCCCTCACAATCTCAGCCTACATCAGTTTCTGCCTTTGACTTCTAGTGCAACTCTGAAGTGACAGAGTGCTCTCTCGTCCAAGATTTACATGCCACAGTATGAGGAGAATGACAAACTACCAGTGGCAATTTTAGCATGTAAATCTTGGTGGGGCGAACTCCCCAAAATGTTTTTAGATGCCAGCAAAGCCACTACACAACACAACACTAAACAATACATTCATTGCACTATAACAGTGACAAGTGGTGCTCACAAACTGTTAGGGCCTGCATAAATCTGTCTCAACAGCAGAGTCCCAATATCAGTCCAAACACCTTACCACTGCTTCACCTGGCTATCAGCAGAGTCTTGTCTGGCAGCGAAACAGTTCATTTAGCCTCGTTTACTGCCTTTAAAAAAACATACAGTAGCTGATATGGCTGATTTACTTCAACAAATGTGGTTTCTACTGACAGTTGAAATGTGCAAACTATGGCATAAGGGGACGATGAGCGGATAAGAGGCAATCCTTCATTTCGCTTAAGACAGTAATAAGCGGGATAGGATGGACGTAGTCAATAACTATGTGTTAAGCACTTTTGAAATGTACTGTGACAGAATTCAGAACATGGTAGTTCTGACATTATTCTCCCTGTTCATCAAGTCAGAACCGTAGGATAAATAAAGGGGGCATATAAGCAGACAATGAAGCTCTTGCAATATTCAATGATGACATTTCTCTAAAACAGGCTATAGGCTATATGTAAACCACCAAGTCAGTTTTTTGTTAACCTTTATTTAACTAGGCAAGTCAGTTAAGAAAAAATACTTATTTACAATGCGGTCACAACCGATCACAGCTGGTTGTGATACAACCTGGAATCGAACCATGTTTGTAGTGACACCTCTAGCACTGTCACGGCTTTCGTTGTGGGTAGGAGGAGCGGACCAAAATGCAGCGCAGTTGTGATTAATTTTATTTAATAAGGAAACTATACACAATTAAACTAACAAAATAACAAACGTACGAAAACCGAAAATAGCCCTATCTGGTGCAAAACACAGAGACAGGATCACCCACAAACACACAGTGAAACCCAGGCTACCTAAATATGGTTCCCAATCAGAGACAATGACTAACACCTGCCTCTGATTGAGAACCATATCAGGCCAGACATAAAAATAGACAAACAAGACATCCAACATAGAATGCCCACTCAGATCACACCCTGACCAACCAAAACATAGAAACATGGTCAAGGTGTGACAGTACCCCCCCCCCCCTCCCCAAGGTGTGGACTCCGACCGCAAAACCTGAACCTATCTGGGAGGGTCTGGGTGGGCATCTGTCCGCTGTGGCGGCTCCGGTGCTGGACGTGGCCCCCACTTCACCGTAGTCCTCCTCCACCTTGTCCGCTTCCGTGACCTCCTAGCCACGGCAACCCTACTAAATAACACGGGACAGAGGGGCAGCTCGGGACAGAGGGGCAGCTCGGGACAGAGGGGCAGCGCCGGACAGGCGTCAGACTCCGGCAGCAGCGCCGGACAGGCGGGAGACTCCGGCAGCAGCGCCGGACAGGCGGGAGACTCCGGCAGCAGCGCCGGACAGGCGGGAGACTCCGGCAGCAGCGCCGGACAGGCGGGACTCCGGCAGCAGCGCTCGGACAGGCGGGAGACTCCGCAGCGCGCCGGACAGGCGGGGAGACAGCCGGACAGGCGGGAGCGCCAGCGCGGACAGGCGGGAGACTCCGGCAGCAGCGCCGGACAGGCGGGAGACTCCGGCAGCAGCGCCGGACAGGCGAGAGACTCTGGCAGCAGCGCGCCGGCGGAGAGGAGGAAGAAGGCTCTGGCAGATCCTGGCTGACTGGCGGATCTGGAAGAGTCTGGCTGACTGGCGGATCTGGAAGAGTCTGGTTGACTGGCAGATCTGGAAGAGTCTGGCTGACTGGCAGATCTGGAAGAGTCTGGCTGACTGGCAGATCTGGAAGAGTCTGGCAGATCTGGAAGAGTCTGGCTGACTGGCAGATCTGGAAGAGTCTGGTTGACTGGCAGATCTGGAAGAGTCTGGCTGACTGGCGGATCTGGAAGAGTCTGGCTGACTGGCGGATCTGGAAGAGTCTGGCTGACTGGCAGATCTGGAAGAGTCTGGCTGACTGGCGGATCCTGGCAGAGTGACGGCTCTGGCTGCTCCATGCTGACTGGCAGCTCTGGCTGCTTCATGCTGACTGGCGGCTCTGGCTGCTTCATGCTGACTGGCGGCTCTGGCTGCTCCATGCTGACTGGCGGCTCTGGCGGCTTCTTGCAGACTGGCAGCTCTGGCTGCTCCATGCAGACTGGCAGCTCTGGCAGCTCCTTACAGACTGGCAGCTCCTTGCAGACTGACAGCTCCTTGCAGACTGGCGCCCCCTTTAGACTGGCAGCTCCATGAAGACTGACAGCTCTGGCTGCTCCATGCAGACTGACAGCTCTGGCTGCTCCATGCAGACTGACAGCTCTGGCTGCACTAAACAGGCAGGAGACTCCGGCAACGCTGTAGAGGCGGTAGGCTCTGGCAGCGCTAAACAGGCGGGAGACTCTAACAGCGCAGGAGAGGAGGAAGGCTCTAGCTGCGCTGAACAGGCGGGAGACTCCAGCAGCGCAGGAGGGGAGGAAGGCTCCGGCAGCGCTGGAGAGGCGAGGCGCACAGTAGGCCTGATGCGTGGTGCTGGCACTGGTGGTACTGGGCCGAGGACACGCACAGGAAGCCTGGCGATATTCTCCAGGCTGATCCCAGGGTCCTTCTCCAAATAATTCCTCCTCCCATGTCCATTCCTTCTTTAGTTGCTCCTTGGGGCGGCTACACTCCCCTGGTTTAGCCCAGGGTCCTCTCCCGTCAAGGATTTCCTCCCAAGTCCAAAAGTCCTTTTTTCGCTGCTCCTGCTGCTGCCTTTGCTGTTTCCCGTTACCACGCCGCTTGGTCCTGTTGTGGTGGGTGATTCTGTCACGGCTTTCATTGTGGGAAGGAGGAGCGGACCAAAATGCAGCGTAGTTGTGATTCATTTTATTTAATAAGGAAACTATACACGATTAAACTAACAAAATAACAAATGTACGAAAACCGAAAACAGCCCTATCTGGTGCAAAACACAGAGACAGGAACAATCACCCACAAACACACAGTGAAACCCAGGCTACCTAAATATGGTTCCCAATCAGAGACAATGACTAACACCTGCCTCTGATTGAGAACCATATCAGGCCAGACATAAAAATAGACAAACAAGACATCCAACATAGAATGCCCACTCAGATCACACCCTAACCAACCAAAACATAGAAACATACAAAATAAACTATGGTCAGGGTGTGACAAGCACCGAGATGCAGTGCATTTGACTGCTGCGCCACTCTAGAGTTATGAGGGGAAAAGGGACCAAATTATTAGGGTGAGGCCCATGGGCTACTAACAGCTTACTACACAACATACACTTAGTTTTACTTTCTTAGCTACAGTATACATACTCCTCCCAGCTGCCCACTGCACTGAGGATAGGACACTCTGTCACCACTGATAAATCCACTATAATTGAGAATTTCGAAAAGCATTTTTCTACGGCTGGCCATGCTTTCCACCTGGCCACCCCTATCCCGGTCAACAGCACTGCACCCCCCACAGCAACTCGCCCAAGCCTTCCCCATTTCTCCTTCTCCCAAATCCAGTCAGCTGATGTTCTGAAAGAGCTGCAAAATCTGGACCCCCACAAATCAGACGGGCTAGACAATCTGGACCCTTTCTTTCTAAAATTATCTGCTGAAATTGTTGCAACCCCTATGTTCAACCTCTCTTTCGTGTCATCTGAGATTCCCAAAGATTGGAAAGCAGCTGCGGTCATCCCCTTCTTCAAAGTGGGGGACACTCTTGACCCAAACTGCTACAGACCTATATCTATCCTACCCTGCCTTTCTAAGGTCTTCAAAAGCCAAGTTAACAAACAGATCACCGACCACTTCAAATCCCACCGTACCTTCTCCTCTATGCATCTGGTTTCAGAGCTGGTCATGGGTGCACCTCAGCCACGCTCAAGGTTCTAAACGATATCTTAACCTCCATCGATAAGAAACAATACTGTGCAGCCATATTCATTGACCTGGCCAAGGCTTTCGACTCTGTCAATCACCACATCCTCATCGTCAGACTCAACAGCCTTGGTTTCTAAAATGATTGCCTCGCCTGGTTCACCAACTACTTCTCCGACAGAGTTCAGTGTGTCAAATCTGAGGGCCTGTTGTCCGGGCCTCTGGCAGTCTCTATGGGGGTGCCACAGGGTTAAAGTCTTGGGCCGACTCTCTTCTCTGTATACATCAATGATGTCGCTCTTGCTGCTGGTGAGTCTCTGATCCACCTCTACGCAGACAACACCATTCTGTATACTTCTGGCCCTTCTTTGGACACTGTGTTAACAACCCTCCAGACGAGCTTCAATGCCATACAACTCTCCCTCCGTGGCCTCCAACTGCTCTTAAATACAAGTAAAACTAAATGCATGCTCTTCAACCGATCGCTGCCTGCACCTGCCCGCCCGTCCAGCATCACGACTCTGGACGGTTCGGACTTAGAATATGTGGACAACTACAAATACCTAGGTGTCTGGTTAGACTGTAAACTCTCCTTCCAGACTCACATAAAACAACTCCAATCCAAAGTTAAATCTAGAATTGGCTTCCTATTTCGCAAATAAAGCATCCTTCACTCATGCTGCCAAACATACCCTCGTAAAACTGACCATCTTACCAATCCTCGACTTTGGTGATGTCATTTACAAAATAGCCTCCAACACCCTACTCAAACAATTGGACGCAGTCTATCACAGTGCCATCCATTTTGTCACCAAAGCCCCATATACTACCCACCACTGCAACCTGTACACTCTCGTTGGCTGGCCCTCGCTTCATACTCGTCACCAAACCCACTGGCTCCAGGTCATCTACAAGACTCTGCTAGGTAAAGTCCCGCCTTATCTCTGCTTGCTGATCACCATATCTGCACCCACCCGTAGCACGTGTTCAAGCAGGTATATCTCACTTGTCACCCACCAAAGCCAATTCCTCCTTTGGCCGCCTCTCCTTCCAGTTCTCTGCTGCCAATAACTAGAACGAACTACAAAAATCTCTGAAACTGGAAACACTTATTTCTCTCACTATCTTTAAGCACCAGCTGTCAGAGCAGCTCACAAATCACTGCACCTGTACATAGCCGATCTATAAATAGCCCAAACAACTACCTCTTCCCCTACTGTATTTATATATTTTGCACCCCAGTATTTCTACTTTGCACACTCATCTACTGTCAAATCTACCATTCCAGTTTTAATTGCTATATTGTATTTACTTCGGCACCATGGCCTATTTATTTCCTTTACTTCCCTTATCTCACCTCATTTGCTCACATTGTATATAGACGTATTATTCTACTGTATTAAATCAAATCAAATGAAATTTTATTTGTCACATACACATGGTTAGCAGATGTTAATGCGAGTGTAGCAAAATGCTTGTGCTTCTAGTTCTGACAATGCAGTAGTAACCAACGAGTAATCTAACCTAACAATTCCACAACTGCTACCTTATACACACAAGTGTAAAGGGATAAAGAATATGTACATAAAGATATATGAATGGGTGATGGTACAGAATGGCATAGGCAAGATGCAGTAGATGGTGTCGAGTACAGTATATACATATGAGATGAGTAATGTAGGGTATGTAAACATTATATTAATTAAGTGGCATTGTTTAAAGTGTCTAGTGATACATTTTTACATCAATTCCCATTATTAAAGTGTCTGGAGTTGAGTCAGTATGTTGGCAGCAACCACTCAATGTCAATGGTGGCTGTTTAACAGCCTGATGGCCTTAAGATAGAAGCTGTTTTCCAGTCTTTCGGTCCCTGCTTTGATGCACCTGTACTGACCTCGCCTTCTGGATGATAGCGGGGTGACTCGGGTGGTTGTTGTCCTTGATGATCTTTATGGTCTTCCTGTGACATCGGGTGGTGTAGGTGTCCTGGAGGGCAGGTAGATTACCCACGGTGATGCGTTGTGCAGACCTCACTACCCTCTGGGGAGCCTTACGGTTGTGGGTAGAGCAGTTGCCATACCAGGCGGTGATACAGCCCGATAGGATGCTCTCAATTGTGCAGCTGTAAAAGTTTGTGAGTGCTTTTGGTGACAAGCCGAAATTCTTCAGCATCCTGAGGTTGAAGAGGCGCTGCTGTGCCTTCTTCACAATGCTGTCTGTGTGGGTGGACCAATCCAGTTTGTCCGTGATGTGTACACCGAGGAACTTAAAACTTACTACCCTCTCCACTACTGTCCCGTCGATGTGGATAGGGCGGTGCTCCCTCTGCTGTTTCCTGAAGTCCACGATTATCTCCTTTATTTTGTTGACGTTGAGTGTGAGGTTATTTTCCTGACACCACACTCCATGGGCCCTCACCTCCTCCCTGTAGGCCGTCTCATCGTTGTTGGTAATCAAGCCTACCACTGTAGTGTTGTCCACAGTCTTGATGATTGAGTTGGAGGCGTGCATGGCCACGCAGTCGTGGGTGAACAGGGAGTACAGGAGAGGGCTCAGAACGCACCCTTGTGGAGCCCCAGTGTTGAGGATCAGCGGGGTGGAGATGTTGTTACCTACTCTCACCACCTGTGGGCAGCCCGTCAGGAAGTCCAGTACCCAGTTGCAAAGGGCGGGGTCGAGACCCAGGGTCTTCTCGCTTGATGATCAGTTTGAAAGGTACTATGGTGTTAAATGCTGAGCTGTAGTCGATGAACAGCATTCTCACGTAGGTATTCCTCTTGTCCAGATGGGTTTGGGCAGTGTGCAGTGTGGTTGCGATTGCGTCGTCTGTGGACCTATTGGGGCGGTAAGCAAATTGGAGTGGGTCTAGGGTGTCAGGTAGGGTGGAGGTGATATGGTCCTTGACTAGTCTCTCAAAGCACTTCATGATGACGGAATTGAGTGCTACGGGGCGGTAGTCGTTTAGCTCAGTTACCTTAGCTTTCTTGGGAACAGGAACAATGGTGGCCCTCTTGAAGCATGAGGGGACAGCAGACTGGGATAAGGATTGATTGAATATGTCCGTAAACACACCAGCCAGCTGGTCTGCGCATGCGGCTGGGGACTGTTTGTTTTACTCCATGTGTAACTCTGTGTTGTTATATATGTCGAACTGTTTTGCTTTATCTCTGCCAGGTCGCAGTTGTAAATGAGAACTTGTTCTCAACTTGCCTACCTGCTTAAATAAAAGTAAAACCAAAAAATAAATACATATCTCCCATATTACATCATTTACGCAGCAGCATACAATTACATGTTCTGAATTCTGTCGCTGTACATTTCAAAAGTGCTTAACAAAGTTAGAAGTCTGAGATTTCCCAGTTCTGAGTTTCCAGCTTTTTTGAACACAGCAGAAGTCATGCAGGCCAGTGTTGATTATTTATCATTTTAAGCTTGGAAAAGAGACCCTTAAATCCAGACCCACTCCACTGAAAAGCAGGCTAGTGATTGATTTGCAATTCTTGCAGTTAGCCACTGATTCCTTCCAAACCACTCATTGCTGAATTGCAATTTCCAACTTGTTGTGTAATGTTTATGTCCAATGGCCGATGAGCACCGATACGTTTTATCTATCACTTCTCTTCATTAAGACAAGGATAGAAAAGGATTTGCCAGTAGATTGTCAACTTGATTCATGATGATGACTGCTAGCTAAGATTTAGAAAGTATGATGTTGACATGATCAGTCCAATCAAAGCTACAGTAGATTTAACGTGATTTGACGTAATTTTATCTGTGGCCAATGACCTTGAGCCTTCTTGGATGGGCACTTCTAATGTAACTCTATGGCAGCATCCAAGCGGCTTGCATTTTCGTGCCCTCCCCGTAGATTTTTCAGTGACGTAGTGTCCCTATGAGTGACAAAACACTGAGCCAATCACAGCGCAACTGGAGACCATTACCAAGCCCTACACTGCGTATTTTGTGCTGGCTGCCCCACCACCGCAGAAAACAATGAGCTGGGCTGAAAAACATGCCTTTTGGAGATGCCTTACTCAAGTAAGCAAAAAAGAGACGTTTGTATGGGGCTTTATTAAATCAAAGTTGTTGTATTTTTTTTTTTACATTGTTTGCAAACTGATATGTGGCACATTTTAATGCCAAATTAACATGCCAAACAGGCATGTGGGGAGGCAGGGTAGCATAGTGGTTAGAGCGTTGGACTAACCGAAAAGTTGCAAGGCAGGTAACCCACAGTTCCTACGCTGTCATTGAAAATAAGACTTTGTTCTTAACTGACTTGCCTAGTTAAAAAAAGGTCAAATAAAAAACCACAACATATATTATAATAGATATATGTAATTTTTTAGCTAAACAGGTGAGGTTCAAAACAGGTGGCTCTGCCCCACCTGTCCTAAATGACGGGTCGCCACTGCAAACAATCACTATGTAAGCTACTTATAGACATGAGCTGTGTTCGAATACTCATACTAACCGCACTAATCATACTATTTGTGATGTAAATTGAGTATGTAGTATGCTTTTTGGTCATAGTATGGATATAGATTGCATGCCAAAAGATCCCGGATGTCGTACTACATTTGCCAAAATACGAAGTATACAAGCAGTGGACATTATATCTGTGATTTTAGGGCCCATAATGCAATTCTTCAGAAAACGGGCATGGCTTCATAACATTTTCAGATTTGAAGAAAATGGCGGAAAACATACAGCCGAACAAATTATGACAAAAAAATAAGAAAATGAAATGAAAATGAGCAATGTAATAAAGTAATGATTTTTCAAATAAGTTACATGTTATGTTAGCTGACAATTCGTTACCTACACTAGCCTTATGAACCGCATAGAATATCATTACAACAGTTGCTTGTATGTACCGGTATGTTAGCTAGCTACCTAACATTAGTTAGGCTACCAATACATCGAACTTGCCAGTACAGTGCCCTCGGAAAGTATGCAGACCCCTTGACTTTTTCCACATTTTGTTACGTTACAGCCTTATTTTAAAATGTATTAAATAATTTTCCCCCCTCATCAATCTACACACAACACTCCATAATGACAAAACAAAAACAGGTTTCGACATTTTTGCTAATTTATTAAATATAAAAAACTGAACTATCACATTTACATAAGAATTCAGACCCTTTACTCAGTACTTTGTTGAAGCACCTTTGGCAGTGATTACAGCAGAGTCTTCTTATGACGCTACAAGCTTGGCACACCTGTATTTGGGGAGTTTCTCCCATCCTTCTCTGCAGATCCTCTCAAGCTCTGTCAGGTTGGATGGGTAGCGTTGCTGCACAGCTATTTTCAGGTCTCTCCAGAGATGTTCAATTGTGTTCAAGTCCGGGCTCTGGGTCGGACACTCAAGGACATTTAGAGACTTGTCCCGAAACCATCCTGCGTTGTCTCGACTGTGTGCTTGTGTTTGTTGTCCTGTTGGAAGGTTAACCTTCACCCCAGTCTAAGGTCCTGAGCACTCTGGAGCAGGTTTTCATCAAGCATCGCTCTGTACTTTGCTCCGTTCATCTTTTCCTTGATCCTGACTAGTCTCCCAGTCCCTGCCACTGAAAAACATCCCCACAGCATGATGCTGCCCCCACCATGCTTCACCATAAAGATGGTGCCAGGTTTCCTCCAGACGTGACGCTTGACATTCAGGCCAAAGAGTTAAATCTTGGTTTCATCAGACCAGAGAACCTTTTTTCTCATGGTCTGAAAGTGTTTAGGTGCCTTTTGGCAAACTCCATGCGGGTTGTCAAGTGCCTTTTACTGAGGAGTGGCTTCCGTCTGGCCACTGCCATAAAGACCTGATTGGTGAAGAGATGGTTGTCCATCTGGAAGGTTTATCTCACTTTTGTTTATTATCTATTTCACTTGCTTGGCGATATTAACATATGTTCCCCATGCCAATAAAGCCCTTAAATTGAAAATGGAATTGAATTGAGAGAGAGAGGGATAGAGTGCACGAGAGAGATAGGGAGTAGAGAAATTAGAAATGAGAGAGAAGAGAGTGGGAGAGAGAGGCAGATAGATAGAGGAGAGGGGGAGAACAAGCGAGAAGCAGGAGAGCATGCACTGCAGTCAGCTTTGCAACATTACCCCGACCCACAACCACCCTGGTATAAACCACAAACAAATAGATAAACTATTTAGGCAGTAAAAGTGACTGACAGCTGGAGAGGAGACAAAGTAAAAGAGGGGAGTGAGGAAACAGGAAAAATACAGAGAAAGAGTGAGACAAAGGCAGAAAGAGAGTGAAAGAGAGAGACAGCACATTCTATTGTGAAGCAAAAAACAATGAACATGGAGCTCCCCTGGGTCAGCTAGCAATGTCACCTCCCACAGGGTCCTTCAGGGTCAGCTTAGACACACATGGCTGGCCAACACACTGCCTGTCTACAAACCACACACAAAAAGGTCACATCTGACCAGAGAAAGGAAGAGGGGGAGAGAGAGTGAGAATGTGGAGCTGGGTCAGAGAGGAAGTAGAGAAAAGCTGAAGGTAGACAGGACAAGGAAGTTAGAGAAGATGCTGAAAGTGAATTGGATAAAGGAATGACTACACACAACATCAAACTCCAAAACATATTCCCCAAATGTATTCTATTTCCAAGAACACACACACACTCAACCCTCCCCCACAAACACCAACCACAAGTGTATTTGTCCCACTGATATTTGTCCCACTGTATTGTATTGTGCTGACTTGTGTATGGCGAGTGTTCAGGAGAACGTCAAGCCAATCTCCCAGCGCCCAAACATATAGAATTGAATCACCTCTGAGGTATCCCCCTCCCCCTAGATTTTTACAGATGTCTGTAGTTATCTATGGCCCTCTGTGTGGCCTTACCACATGTAAAATATATGAAATAATTAAATAAGATGATTTTCAAATAAAAAACAATAATGATAATCTGAAGTACCCAAAAGGGCCACTAGATGTCTTGTGATAGATTACATAAGATCCTTGAAAGGTACAGTACCAAAATTCTGGTAGCTTACTGGTAGAATTGGAATGTTTCCAGTAATATACCCTCCCTTTGTAACCCTTTTTAACGCTACACACAGCACATTAACACATTACCACAGTTACACATAAACACACACACACTTCCCGGTTCTCATGAACAAGCTAATTATACAAAACAACTTTATCCAATCATAAACTAATCTGACGCAGAACAACAGAAAAACAGCTGATTGGTTGAGGATTACAGGTGATGATTGTATTTACTCATAATATTTATTTCATCTGCTTTAGTAAAGTTGATTAAGAAACAAAAATATTCCAAGACAACAACATTGTCAAAGGCTCTGGTAATTTTGTTACTTTGTCCATTCTAGAATAGCCATAAAAGTTCTGTGATACCTACACGGATATCATTTAGTATTGGGGCCCTAGAGACCACCGTCCAACCTAATACGTTGTGCCTGTTTTGCATACTATTTTGGCATTAATACATGTCACATATCAGTTTGCAAACTATCACGGCTCAGGAAAATACCCAGATGCAGACAGTTCGAATAACGGACGTTTGTTATATAAACAGAGGGCAGGCAAAGAACAGGTCAAGGGCAGGCAGGGGTCAGTAGTCCAGGGCAGAGTCCGCGAGGTTCAGAGTGGCAGACAGGGGTCAGTAGTCCAGGGCAGAGTCCGCGAGGTTCAGAGTGGCAGACAGGGGTCAGTAGTCCAGGGCAGAGTCCGTGAGGTTCAGAGCGGCAGGCAGGGGTCAGTAGTCCAGGGCAGAGTCCGTGAGGTTCAGAGCGGCAGGCAGGGGTCAGTAGTCCAGGGCAGAGTCCGCGAGGTTCAGAGTGGCAGACAGGGGTCAGTAGTCCAGGGCAGAGTCCGTGAGGTTCAGAGCGGCAGGCAGGGGTCAGTAGTCCAGGGCAGAGTCCGTGAGGTTCAGAGCGGCAGACAGGGGTCAGTAGTCCAGGGCAGAGTCCGCGAGGTTCAGAGTGGCAGACAGGGGTCAGTAGTCCAGGGCAGAGTCCGTGAGGTTCAGAGTGGCAGACAGGGGTCAGTAGTCCAGGGCAGAGTCCGTGAGGAGGTTCAGGCAGGCAGGGCAGGCAGGCAGGGTCAGTATATAGTCCAGGGCAGAGGTCCGTGAGGTATATTCAGTGGAAAAAGGAGCGGCAGGCAGGCTCAGGGTTCAGTGGCAGGCAGAGGTCAGTATATCCAGTGCAGTGGAAAAAGGTACAGAACGGCAGGCAGGCTCAGGGTCAGGGCAGGTAGAATGATCAAAACCGGGATACCTGTAAAACAGGGGCTCAAGAAAACAGGAGAATGAGAAACACGCTGGTAGGCTTGACGAGACGAACTGGCAACAGAAACAGAGAACACAGGTATAAATGCACAGGGGATAATGGGGAAGATGGGCAACACCTGGAGGGGGGTGGAGACAAGCACAAAGATAGGTGAAACAGATCGGGGTGTGACACAAACAATGTTTTTGCTTTCTTGAGCAAGGCAGCTCCAAAATCCAGGTGTTTCAGCCGAGCTCAGAGCTTTCTGTAGTGGTGGGGCAGCCAGTGGAAAATACACAGCGTAGGGGTTGGTAATGTTCTCCGTGATTGGCTCAGTGTTCTGTCACTCATGGGGACACAACGTCAACGCAAAATCTACGGGGAGAGCTAGAAAATTCAAGTCCCTTGGGTGCTGCCATATTACAAGTACCCATCCAAGAAAGCTCAAAGTCATTGGCCAGAGGTAAAATTATGTCACGTTATATCTACCGTAGCTTTGATTGGACAGATCATGTCAACATCATACTTTCAAAATCTTAACTAGTAAGCTAGACAAGCAGTCATCATCATGAATCACATCTACAATCTACTGGCAAATCCTTTTCAATTCTAAAACGTATCGGTGCTAATCGGCCATTGGACATAAAAATTACAAAACAAGTTGTAAATCGCAAATTCAGCAATGACTGTTTTAGAAGGAATCAGTGGCTAACTACAAACATTGCAAAAAAATCACTAGCCTGCTATTCAGTGGAGTGGGTGTGTGGTCCAAGTCTGGGTTTAAGGGTCTCTTTCCCAAATTAAAAAGGATAAACATTCATGCGGTCAATCCAGCATAATTTCTGCTGCGTTCAAAACAACTGGGAAATTTCAGGCTTCAGCGAGTTCAGGACAACTGGAAACAAAAAAGAGCCTGGTGAAATACGTTTAGGTCATCGAACTCAAAATTCCAACTCGGGAACTCTGGCCTCTTTTTGAGAGCTCCGACCTGAAGATCACTGACATCATGATTCAACCTTGTTGTTGTCCGAGTTCCCAGTTGTCTTGAAAGCACCATGAATCCAGAGAATGCCAGACTTTGATGACAAAATTTGCCCACTAAGGACCACCACGCCACCTTCCTGTTCACTTGAGCACAACACAACAAGTTGAGTCCAAAAATTTATTGTGTGCTACTGCATATATGCATATACAATTGAAGTCGGAAGTTTACATTAATTTAAACTCCATTTTTCACAATTCCTGACATTTAATCCTCGTAAAAATGATCTGTCTTAGATCAGTTAGGATCACCACTTTATTTGAAGAATGTGAAATGTCAGAATAATAGTAGAGAGAATGATTTATTTCAGCTTTTATTTCATTCATCACATTCCCAGTGGGTCAGAAGTTTAAATACACTCAATTCATATTTGGTAGCATTGACTTTAAATTGACTTTTTTGTTCATAAGCCATTTTGCCACAACTTTGAAAGTATGCTTGGGGTCATTGTACATTTGGAAGACCCATTTGCGACCAAGCTTTAACTTCCTGACTGATGTTGCTTCAATATATTCACATCACTTTCCATCCTAATGATGCCATCTATTTTGTGAAGTGCACCAGTCCCTCCTGCAGCACCCCCACAACATGATGCTGCCACCCCATGCTTCACGGTTGGGATGGTGTTCTTCAGCTTGCAAGCCTCCCCCTTTTTCCTTCAAACATAATGATGGTCATTATGGCCAAACATATCTATTTTTGTTTCATCAGACGAGGACATTTCTCCCAAAAGTACGATCTTTGTCCCCATGTGCAGTTGCAAACTGTAGTCTGGCTTTTTTATGTCGGTTTTGGAGCAGTGACTTCTTCCTTGCTGAGCGGCCTTTCAAGTTATAGGACTTGTTTTATTGTGGATATAGATACTTTTGTACCTGTTTCCTCCAGCATCTTCACAAGGTTCTTTGCTGCTGTTCTGGGATTGATTTTCAATTTTCGCACCAAAGTATGTTCATCTCTAGGAGACAGAACGCGTCTCCTTCCTGAGCGGTACGACGACTGCGTGGTCCCAAGGTGTTAATACTTGCGTACCATTGTTTGTACAGATAAACGTACAAACGTGCTCCCAATTTTTAGTGCTGAGTTTTTGGCGGATTTCTTTTGATTTTCCCATTATGTCAGGCAAAGAGTAACTGAGTTTACTGAAATACATCCACAGGTACACCTCCAATTGACTAAAATTATGTCAATTAGCCAATCAGAAGCTTCTAAAGCCATGACATAATTTTCTGGAATTTTCCCAGTCAACTTATTGTATGTAAACTTCTGACCCACTGGAATTGTGATACAGTAAATTAGACGTGAAATAATCTGTCTGTAAACAATTAATGGAAGAAATTACTTGCGCCATGCACAAAGTAGATGTCCTACAGTTTGTTAACAAGAAATGTGTGGAGTAGTTGAAAAACAAGTTTTAATGACTCCAACCTAAGTGTACGTAAATTTCCAACTTCAACTGTATCTGCCAAGGAGACATGTATAACGTAGCTAAGAAAGTAATACTAAGTGTATGGTGTGTTGTAAGCTGTTAGTAGGCCATGTGCTTCACCCTAATAATTTGGTTTCTTTCCCCCTCATAATTTAGCCTACTGTTCTGACTTGCTGATGCACATGTAGCCTATAGCCTGTTTTGGAGACAAGTAATCATTGAATATCGTAAGAGCTTTCATTGTCTGCTTATACGGCCCCTTTATTTATCCTACGGTTCTGACTTGGTGTACAGGGAGAATACAGTAAGAACGGCCCATGTTCTGAATTATGTTGCTGTACATTTCAAACACGCAAAATAAATAGTTATCCATCCTAGCTCGACCATTTATGTCTAAATCTAAATTACGGATTGCCTCATCCGCTCGTCGTCCTCTTATGCCATAGTTTGTCAGTAGAAACCACATTTGTTGAAGTAAGTCAGCCATATCAGCTATGTTTTTCTAAAAGGCAGTAAATGAGGCTGAATAAACTATTTCGCTGCCAGACAAGGCTCTACTGAAAGCCATGTGTAGTGGTGGTAAGATGTTGGGACAGCTTTATGTAGGCCCTAACAGTTTGTGGGCACCGTTTGTCACCGTTAGTGTGCAATTAATGTATTGTTTAGTGTTGTGTAGTGGCTTTGTTGTTTATGCATCAAACATATTTTTTGCCCCACCAAGATATACATGCTAAAATCGCCACTGCTTCACACTATAGCAATACCTCAAAACACTAACCAGGGCTGTGTTGAGTTCAGTATATACCATGTAGCCCTACCTCAGAACACTAACCAGGACTGTGTTGAGTTCAGTATATACCATGTAGCCCTACCTCAGAACACTAACCAGGGCTGTGTTGAGTTCAGTATATACCATGTAGCCCTACCTCAGAACACTAACCAGGGCTGTGTTGAGTTCAGTATATACCATGTAGCCCTACCTCAGAACACTAACCAGAACTGTGTTGAGTTCAGTATATACCATGTAGCCCTACCTCAGAACACTAACCAGGGCTGTGTTGAGTTCAGTATATACCATGTAGCCCTACCTCAGAACACTAACCAGGGCTGTGTTGAGTTCAGTATATACCATGTAGCCCTACCTCAGAACACTAACCAGGGCTGTGTTGAGTTCAGTATATACCATGTAGCCCTACCTCAGAACACTAACCAGGGCTGTGTTGAGTTCAGTATATACCATGTAGCCCTACCTCAGAACACTAACCAGGGCTGTGTTGAGTTCAGTATATACCATGTAGCCCTACCTCAGAACACTAACCAGGGCTGTGTTGAGTTCAGTATATACCATGTAGCCCTACCTCAGAACACTAACCAGGGCTGTGTTGAGTTCAGTATATACCATGTAGCCCTACCTCAGAACACTAACCAGGGCTGTGTTGAGTTCAGTATATACCATGTAGCCCTACCTCAGAACACTAACCAGGGTTATGTTGAGTTCAGTATATACCATGTAGCCCTACCTCAGAACGCTAACCAGGGCTGTGTTGAGTTCAGTATATACCATGTAGCCCTACCTCAGAACGCTAACCAGGGCTGTGTTGAGTTCAGTATATACCATGTAGCCCTACCTCAGAACACTAACCAGGACTGTGTTGAGTTCAGTATATACCATGTAGCCCTACCTCAGAACACTAACCAGGACTGTGTTGAGTTCAGTATATACCATGTAGCCCTACCTCAGAACACTAACCAGGGCTGTGTTGAGTTCAGTATATACCATGTAGCCCTACCTCAGAACGCTAACCAGGGCTGTGTTGAGTTCAGTATATACCATGTAGCCCTACCTCAGAACACTAACCAGGGCTGTGTTGAGTTCAGTATATACCATGTAGCCCTACCTCAGAACACTAACCAGGGCTGTGTTGAGTTCAGTATATACCATGTAGCCCTACCTCAGAACACTAACCAGGGTTATGTTGAGTTCAGTATATACCATGTAGCCCTACCTCAGAACACTAACCAGGGCTGTGTTGAGTTCAGTATATACCATGTAGCCCTACCTCAGAACGCTAACCAGGGCTGTGTTGAGTTCAGTATATACCATGTAGCCCTACCTCAGAACACTAACCAGGGCTGTGTTGAGTTCAGTATATACCATGTAGCCCTACCTCAGAACACTAACCAGGGCTGTGTTGAGTTCAGTATATACCATGTAGCCCTACCTCAGAACGCTAACCAGGGCTGTGTTGAGTTCAGTATATACCATGTAGCCCTACCTCAGAACGCTAACCAGGACTGTGTTGAGTTCAGTATATAGCAAGTCTGAAAGATGCAGTCTGATCACGCACACCTCTTTATACTGCAGACTGCCTATTGCACCTTGCTCACGCCTTGCCCACAACAGACAGACATACACACACACACACACACACACACACACACACACACACACACACACACACACACACACACAACCCAGACAAAAAAAGATGCCCCGCTGAGAGAGAAAGAGCCCCAGTTCTACCCACATCAACAGCAGACTAGATAAACACAATGGATTGAACATACCACAAAAGACTGAGCACATCCAAATAACCCTCCACCTCAACCATCACTACTGCATTTATCTGCTCATAAACATAGAGATCAATAAATTCTCTTGGAACACACACATTTTCTCATGAAATTACAGCTCTGGGGACAAGAGGCAGCATTATAAGATAGGTCAAATACCCTAACCTCTCCTCTCCATGGCAACAGTTTTTCACGTAAAAAAAAAGCTCTCCCTGTGTTTGTTTGGTTTGTTGTGTGTGTGTATGTGTGTCCTTAACAGTGCGTGTGACAACCTCGCCATCTCAGCGTCTGTATTAGCATAGCCGAGGCACTGCTTTGTTTTACCATGACCTGTATAATCAGTGTCACATTAACAACACAACAAATCAAATACTGGTGTGTCTGCCCTGTAACTCCCCTCACCTCTCACACACACACACACACACACACACACACACACACACACACACACACACACACACACACACACACACACACACACACACACACACACACACACACACACACACACACACACACACACGCCCAGCTGTCTGCCATGCTGTCAATCTGATGCTAATTAATATGATAACTAATACCTATTACACCACCGAGAGGTTCAGGCTCACTAATTTGATTTGCGTTTAAAAAGGGAGGAGAGGGAGAAGGAGAAATAAATGACAAATGAGGAGGTGCTGTGAGCCAGTACTCAGCTGTAGGTTAGCTTCCCTGTTCCCTCACTCTGTTCCAACCATCATGGCTTCTATCACAACTGTTTAGGATGAGGACTTCTTATGAGTGAAGCCAGAAGGAAGAATATGCACATCGCAATATATGATAAACATTAACTTCCACAAACATAAATACACGCACACACCACTTTCTCCCCCTCTCCTTCAACACTCCTTCAATGTGGCAATGTTAACTACTTTAGTGTAACGGAGGAAGTCATCATCATGGGCTTGTTTCCTTCTCCTGCTGCATCTCAACTCAGCATAGAACACGAAAAAGAGAGACGACGAAAGGAAGGAAGAAATAGAGAAGAGGGGATCGAAATGAAAAGAAGGGAAGGAAGAGAGAGAAGACTGAGGAGACAGATGGGGGAAATAAACAGAAAGGAAGGAATGAATGGAGAGAGAGAGAGAGAGAGAGAGTGAGAGAGTAAAAAATGAGAGGTGTGTAGTGTAGAAGGCCCAGCTGACATTATAAAGCTGGTGAGTTTATGAGTCGTGGTGATTAGCCAGATCTTACCAATCAATGACACATTCACATGGCTGCCTGCTCTGTTGCTAACCCCAATACACACTAATTGGTCTATTCCTGGCTTAACATGGAGACGCTGCCTTCCACTTCAGAGCAAGCTCTCTCTCTCTCTCTCACACACACACACACACACACACACACACACACACACACACACACACACACACACACACACACACACACACACACACACACACACACACACACACACACACACACACACACACACACACACTCTGCATGCATACACTCATACATATCTGGTGAAGAGCATGATGCGTATATTTTCTTAAAAGGTCAAATTGATTCTGATTCAATTTGTGAGTGGCTGAGGACCAATGGATACCGCCACATCTGCACTAACAATAATGAGAGAATGGGATCCCACTATGGACCAATCACACGACAGAATCTGGACTGGGGAAAACTCATGAATGTAATTTAAGTTTGTTGAGTGTTTAGATAATGCAGCCTAATGTAATGCTGTGCTGTCTGGGTCCAACAGGCTCCACCACATAGCAACAGCGCCACCAACATCTCAGACCAGAAACTGCATGTTTTAACACACTTGTGGTTCAGATCTGCATTACATTAGACCTACAGTATTATTATTAGATTATAAATATTATACATTTGAAATATGATTTAAACATACAGATGTGTCAATATTTGCAGAATTAAAAATATATTTAGGCATTTTGGGGATATAAATAAAAACAAATCAAATGGTCGCACTTTACTTGGATTTTCCATCTGTAGAGGCTTTACAGATGGTCATACTATCAACAAACTATCTGTTGATAAGCAACTGCTTGTTAAAGGTTACGGTTAGGGTTAGGGTTAAGTTTAGAATAAGGGTGGTTAGGATAAGAGTTAGGGTAAGTAGTTCGTTGAAATGTTACTGGTAGTCTGTAGCATCTCCAGATGAACTATCCAAATAGTGTTACCACTACTACTACTACAATACAACAGTTGGAACAGGGATGTGAAATATTACATGACTGTGAGAGTTGCTCATTGGAGAGGACATTTTAGTCATCACACACATACACTTGGCTAGGGTCACCCATAGGGTACATTTCTCTCTCAGTGAGCGCTGGGAGCGAGCAGCACTTCTAGCTGAGAGGAGGACAAGAGGAGAGCTCACTTAAACACATGACCAGTACTACCCAAATATTGTGTGTGTAGGGGTGTGTGTGTGTATGCACACGTGTTGTTTACTGTGAAGCCGTTTGTAGTAAACAACAATGCAATTACTCTTTTAAGCAGAGAGTGAGTGAGCGAGCGAGGCTAGCCTTCGTTCCTGCTGTGACTGTTAGTGAGTCGTCCTCACCAGCTGGAGCTTCCAACACTTTTGACATTAGTAGGCAGATTGCCTTAGTACCTTTGTTCAGAGAGTCAGAGGTCGACTCCTATTTTTGTGTTTTTGAACGTATAGCCGTAGCATTGAAATGGCCTGAAGAGATATGGTGTCTATTACTTCAGTGTAAATTAACTGGTAAAGCCCAAGAGGTTTTGTCAGAGCTACCTCTGGAGGACAGTTTTAATTATGAAGTGGTCAAAGCTACTGTTCTTTGCGCCTATGAGCTTGTGCCTGAGGCATACCGACAGAGATTTAGGTCTCATAGAAAGTCTTCTAGTAAGACTTATGTGGAATTTGCTAGAGACAAGGAAAATCTGTTTGATAAATGGCATGCTGCTAGTAAGGTAACTGATTTCAACTCTCTCCGGGAGTTACTCTTGTTGGAAGAGTTTAAAAATTGCTTACCCGAACGCACTGTAGTTTACCTAAACGAACAGTAAGTATCCTCTCTGGCAGAAGCGTCTGTGTTGGCAGACGAGTTTGTGTTGACGCACAAGAGTGTGTTTTCAGCTCATACTGAGGGTAGAGCCACTGGGTTTCCAACTTTTAGTCCTAGTTGGCCAGCAGTGTATCAAGCACGGCAGAAAAATGAGCGTCCCCGTTTCTATTGTCATAAAGTGGGACATATGATTAATGAATGCTTCCTGCTAAAACCCAAACAAGAGATGCCTCTTCGTGCCAAGCCGCCAACAGGTGTTGGTCTAATTTGTACGGTTGTGAGGTCTGAAACGAAACAGGTGCCTCCGGGTAACTGTAGTTTGAAAGACCCAGTCCCCGACCACAGTTATGAACCGTTCATTTTCGAGGGGTTTGTGTCCCTAACGAATGACGAAGCGTCTCAGTGTCCGGTTAAAATCCTTAGAGATACTGGTGCGGCACAGTCGTTTATATTGTCTGATGTGTTGCCCTTATCTGACGATACATACTGTGGTTCCAGTGTGTTAGTGCAGGGTATTGAAATGGGTTTTGTCCCAGTGCCATTGCACTTTGTGAGTGTACACTGAGTTAATCAGTGGAATATTCAGAGTGGGGGTATGTCCTATGTTGCCAGTGAAAGGTGTGACCTTTATAATGGGTAACGATATTGCCAAAGGAAAGGTAGTACCCGTATTGGAAGTATTGGATAAAAGTGACAACTCTCTCTCCAAAGAGCTGGCACAGAGTTATCCACATGTGTTCCCCGCTTGTGCTGTCACTCGTGCTCAGGCACGACAAGAGGGTGACGTGATAGATTTGTCAAACACTGTTCTGTTCAAAGAGGTTGATCAAGAGGATGGATTGTGTGATACCTCTGAGAAGCTGATCACCTCTGACAAACAGCCCAGGGAAGAATCGAAGAATGTTGAACTTACTGCTGATGCAATCACTCGTGAGCAGCTGATTGCTAACCAAAAGGTTGACAACAAGCTTGCTAAATGTTTTTCTAATGTTGTCTCATTGGAAGATGTAAAGAAGAAGAACGTGGCTTACTTCATTGATGGTAATCTCCTCCTGCATAAATGGACATCCCATGTAGACGTGGACGGAGATTGGAATGCTGTTGACCAAATAGTGATTCCTACAGCCTTTCGACATAATGTGTTATCCCTTGCTCATGATCACCAGTGGTCCGGTCATTTAGGAATCACCAAGACTTATGATCGGATCCTTCAACATTTCTTTTGGCCAGGTTTAAAACAAGATGTGTCTCAGTTCTGTCGGACATGCCACACATGTCAGATAACAGGAAAACCAAATCAGGTTATTCCTCCCGCTCCTCTTTGTCCCATACCTGTCATAGGTGAACCATTCGAACATGTGGTGGTTGATTGCGTTGGACCGTTACCGAAGACAAAATCGGGTAACCAGTTTCTGTTAACGGTTATGTGTATGGCACCAAGATACTCAGAGGCCATTCCTCTGAAGAATTACAGCCCCGGTAGTGAGTAAGGCCTTATTAAATTCTTCACGACATCCGGGTTACCTAAGGTGGTACAAAGTGATCAAGGTACTAATTTCCTATCAAAGCTCTTCAAGCAGGTATTAAAATCCTTATCAATTACGCACCGTGTGGCAAGCGCCAATCACCCAGAGTCTCAGGGTGCGCTTGAAAGGTGGCATCAGACACTGAAGTCTATGCTACGTAAATATTGTTTGGAATCTGAGAAAGATTGGGATGCCGGAGTTCCTCTAGTTTTGTTTGCTGCTCGTGAAACTGTACAGGGGTCCCTTGGGTTCAGCCCGGCTGAACTAGTGCCTGGTCACACAGTGAGAGGACCAATGAAAGTCCTTAAAACTAGTTAGGGATAGGTGGGACGCAAATGTCTCAACTGGCCAATTGCCATGAAAAATGCAGAGCCCCAGATTCAAATAAAATACTATAAAATTCAAACTTTAAATTCATTAAATTACACATGGAAGATACTCAATTAAAGCTACACTCGTTGTGAATCCAGCCAACATGTCAGAATTTTAACATGCTTTTCGGCGAAAGCATAAGAAGCTATTATCTGATAGCCTGCACCATCTGCACCAGCAGTAAACAAAGGAGTTAGCATATTTCAACCCTGCAGGCGCTACACAAAACGCTGAAATATAAAACATGCATTACCTTTGACGAGCTTCTTTTGTTGGCACTCCAATATGTCCCATAAACATCACAATTGGTCCTTTTGTTCAATTAATTCCGTCCATATATATCTAAAATGTCCATTTATAAAGCGCGTTTGATCCAGAAAAAAACAGCTTACAAAAAACGCAGCACTACAAAATATTTCAAAAGTTGCCTATAAACTTTGCCAAAATATTTCAAACTACTTTTGTAATACAACTTTAGGTATTTTTAAACATTAATAATCGATCAAATTGTAGACGGGGCAATCTGTGTTCAATACAGGAATGAAAACAAACCAGCGCCACTTTTCACGTCTTGCGCAACTCACAAAAGTGTACCCAGTTCCTAGTTGGCCTACTTCTTCATTGCACAAAGGAATAACCTCAACCAAATTCCAAAGACTGGTGACATCCAGTAGAAGCGGTTGGAACTGAAAACAGGTTGCTAAGAAATATCCCTTGGCAATAACAAGGCAGGAAACAGAGAGAGGCAAACAAAATAATAATTCTGAACAGTTAGTCCTCTGGGTTTTGCCTGCTACATAAGTTCTGTTATATTCACAGACATGATTCAAACAGTTTTAGAAACTTCAGAGTGTTTTCTATCCAAATCTATGAATAATATGCATATCTTATATTCTTGGCATGAGTAGCAGGAAGTTGAAATTGGGTACACTATTTATCCAAAAGTGAAAATTCTGCCCCCTAGCCCCAAGAGGTGTTGAAAACATACCACACCCGACTCATCACCCAGGTAGATATTTCAAAAACAGCGGATGGCACTGCTGTCTCCTCTGCTTCTGCTGCTATGATAGTGGGCTGTCCTATTGATGATGTTGATGGAGATGGATTAGAGCTGCACAATACTCAGCAGCAGTGCGTTAGATCGCCCAACTCAGAAATGCTGCTGTCTCTCCAGTCAGGTCTGGTTCATTTAACGGACGGACAGGCCGACGATATTGTGAGGCTACTACACTGTTTTCCACGCCTCTTTAATGACGTTCCTACTCGCACAAACATGTTGGAACATGACATTAATGTTGGAAATGCTGCCCCTATCAAGCATCACACATATCGTGTCAATGTTTCAAAGAGGAAGATAATGAGTGATGAGTTGAGATATTTATTGGAGAATGCCCTGGCTATGCCAAGTTCAGGCCCTTGGAGTTCTCCTTCCATTCTGGTTCCTAAACCTGATGGTTCGTCCAGGTTATGTACGGATTATCGAAAAGGTAAATTCTGTCACAATGCCAGATTCGTTCCCGTTACCCAGACTGGACGACTGTATCGACACTATTGGTGCTGCCAAGTATGTAACTAAGTTGGACCTCCTAAAAGGTTCCTGGCAGGTTCCCTTAACCTCACGTGCTTCTGAGAGTTCTGCCTTTGTGCCGTAATATTAGTATCCCTATTAGCCGTATTAGCTGGCGTTCCCAATTGTAGTGCAGAGCTTGATGATCTAGTGATTCATTCCTCTGAGTGGTCAGATCACGTTGACTCTCTAAGGGTAGTATGTGGACGTTTGGCAGCTGCTTCTCTAACCCTGAACTTGGCAAAGTGCGAGTTTGGGAAGGCCACTGTTACCTATGTCGGCAAAGAGGTCGGCCATGGACAGGTGCGCCATGTTGATGCCAAAGTCATGGCTATAACTACAATCCCTGCACCTACCACCAGACGAGAGCTACGCCGCTTTTTAAGGATGACCAATTTGCTCAGTCCGGCAAGATCGTTTGAGTGGTCCCCTGATTGCAAGGTAGCTTTTGATACTGCTAAAGCACTCTTATATAATACCCCTGTACTTGCTGCTCCGGATTTTGAACGACTGTTTAAACTTGGGGTAGATGCTAGTGCCAGAGGTGCTGGTGCTGATGCTGTTTTACTGCAGCAGGACAAGAGTGGAGTGGATCACTCATCCTGTTTGTTATTTTTATGGGAAGTTTAACAAATGTCAGACAAACTATGCGACCATCGAACAAGAAGCTCTAGCTTTGTTGTTGGCTCTGCAATACTTTGAGTAATATATATTGGTTCCAGTGCCCTACCGGTGGCCGTATATACTGACCATAAATCCCCTTAGTGTTTCTCCACCGGATGTACAACCAGAACCAGTGCCTTATGCGTTGGGTGCTGATTGTACAAAATTATAATTTGGAGATCAGCCAAAAAGGGTTGTGAAAATGTGTTAGCAGATGCTTTGTCTCGTGTGTAAATATGATGATTTTTGGTATGTTTTGTAAATACTGTGGTCGCAATCCCCCCCCCCCCTCCTAGGGTTGCTCTTTTAAGGGTGGGAGTGTTACGGATACAGGTATCCTGTGTCTGGGTATCCTGTGTTTCTTTTCTCTCCTTCCCCCCTCACAGGTGGCAATCATCAGTCACCAATCAGTCATCAATCAGAAGACACCTGCTCCTTTTCCCTTACCCTATCACATTCCCTTTCCCTTGGTTTAAAAACCCAGTCAGTTGTTTTCTGTGTAGCTCGATCTCTCTGTTTCAATCTCTCTGTGTCTCTCTCGCTATAGCTATCTTTGGATTGAGCTCTCTTTTGGTTGTTGTTCATACATGTCACATTTGTCTGGAATTCTGTGAGTATTGTTTTGTTACGGTGATTGACTGTTTGTTTGATGGTGGGAAAAGGGGGTAGGAAGACAAGTTGCCCATGGGCCTACATTACCCCTAGGAATACTTTGTCTAAATACCCTAGTTAGAACAGGGCGGACCACCCGCTGGTTAGTTAGTTAGCTGTATTGAAGTAAGCTAGTCTAGCTTAGGGGTGTTTTGGGATATGTTTCTTTCCTTGGGTCCAGCTCGGCCCCTTTTCCTGCCCCCCTTTACCGTGTGTTTACCAAATAAACCCTGAGTGTTTGACAGTAATTTAGTTGTCTGTGGTTTTTTGTTCTCACTGTTACTTTTTCACTATTCTACTTTGCATGAGTTATGTTACGGGTCTCGTTACCAACCTCTTGCCAAATTCATGACACATTTCAGATTATACAGACCCAAAGAATTTGATAAACTATCTATTAGGTGAAATACCACAGTGTGCCATCACAGCAGCAAGATTTGTGACCTGTTGCCACAAGAAAAGGTCAACCAGTGAAGCACAGACACTATTGTGAATACAAACTCTTATCTGCATTTATTTTCCCTTTCGTGTTACAACACTGTACATAGCCATAATATAACATTTGACATGTCTCTATTTTGATACCTTTGTGAGCGTAATGGTTACTATTCACTGTTGATTTATTTAGTTTATTATCTACTTCACTTGCTTTGGCAATGTAAACATGTTTCCCATGCCAATAAGGCCCTTTGAGTTGAATTGAGAGGCAGAGAGTGAGATCCACACCCACTGTCTCTCTAGCCACTCTTAACACATATTTGCTACATCCACTGAGAATACAAACACCCCTGACAAACACAACCTGACTATCATTCAAATGTCAACGCAAATTGCAGGGTCTGTTTCTTCTGAATGGCTGGCGTTAGCTGGCCGTAATGATGGCAAGGAGTGGGTGTTCAAGAGGAGCCATTTATGGACAGTAAATTTCAATGTCATATTTATTGTAAATAACGTTCTCTACAAAAATATCTACATACAAAATCTTGGGGAAAAAAAAAGAGGAGTTAGCACTTTAGTAAACCGTGCACGCACACAGGCTCACAATATTATCGTCCCGGATCGCTAACTCAGCAGATCTCACTCACCTCACCCCTGATAACACACACACCTCTGTGTGTCCTGTCAATAGGACATGGAGGGGTTTGGCACTAATGGAGATAAGAGAGAAGGGTGAGGATGGTAAAAGAGAATGGGGGGTGACACAAAGGAACACAAACAAAAAGGCCGGTCTTTTGTGCCACTGCCAATACCTCGCAAGATTAATACTGTCCATCCAGGTACAATAAGGTAATGGGTCAACTCTAGTTGGAATTGGAACGTAGGGATAAATTAAATTCTATTCTGCTGCCCTTCCCTACTCTATTGGTCTAATTCATACAAAATGGAATGTTCCTGTGTGTAGGTGCAGGGGTCTCCACTATGTTGAATTACTATAATTATAGTACTGGAATGTAACGTCGCAGCCTCACTGACTTCCATGCAGCAAAATGGTTCACAATAAGGTAGGAGCCTTTTAAACATGCACACACACACACACACACACACACACACACACACACACACACACACACACACACACACACACACACACACACACACACACACACACACACACACACCTAGTAAGTGAATGTGTAGAATATATTGGCTGAACCCCGGTCTGTCTGTGTGTCTGACATTTGGACACCTGTCAATCAAGTCTTTCAATGAGCCAGCGGCGGGAAACGAGGTGCTGGGGGTCAGCGACTCACGGCATCTCCATGGCAACGGCTTCAGGGAAGTTCATAGCCCGCTGGGATGTTACCATAACCCTGCCGCAGTGTGTGTGTGTGTGTGTGTGTGTGTGTGTGTGTGTGTGTGTGTGGTGTCTTGCCTCCATTGTGCTCAGTAAGCCAGGGGTTTTAGGTGAACTATCCTCGTCTCCTCTCTCACTTTGACCCAGGCAGTTTAGCCTCTCCTTCCCTACATCCCTCTCTCCAGCCATCCCTCCCTCCCAACCTCACTCCCCTTACGAAGAGCAGGCCAGGAAAGAGGAAGGACCTGCAGGAAGTCACAGCACCCAGAAAGGTCCACTTAACCCTCTGCGCCCTCCCTCCTGATCTCCCTCTCTCTGTCTCCATCCATCACTACCCCACTCTCTCTAGACAATCTTTTTCTGTCTCTAATTATAATACACTTCTCACAGGTTTGTCATTCTTCCCCTCCACTGTTTTCTCCTCTCTCCCTCTACTACACCCCCCACTCTAATTGTGCCGCAAACATAGTTGTTAGGAGGATTTTGCAGGCATGAAAATGGGACTGTGTGTACTAAAAGGTGGGCTTGTGTGTGAAAGAGGGTGGGGGTGGTAGAACCATAGGGGTACAAGTGCCCAAATTATCCCACACTGGGGTTCACATGGACAGCATGCACTCAACCGCACACAGAAGAGATGAATACACACATACACACACCGTAACCCGGTAACTACAGCTTACACTGTTGGAGATACGTTTATGACATGAATAGAGAACACATTTAGTATTCTCAGCTAGGGGGTGTGTGTGTGTGCATGTGTCACAGGAGGTTGGTGGCACCTTAATTGGGGAGGACGGGCTTGTGGTAATGACTGGAGCGGAATAGGTGGAATGGTATCAAATTGACCAAATAGATGGTTTCCAGGTGTTTGATGCCATTCCATTTGTGCCGTTCCAGACATTATTATGAGCCGTCCTCCCCTCACGAGCCTCCTGTGGTGTGTGTGTGTTGGAAGCCTTCTTGGAGGGATAAGTGGAATATAACAACTCCATGATAAGTGTTCTGTACGTGTTCAGTAAACAGGTCAGTGTTTGTGGCGCACATATTATATTCAACACACACAAAACAGGCACAACCAAACACAACACACACACACACACACACACACACACACACACACACACACACACACACACACACACACACACACACACACACACACACACAGGTAGCTTCGGTGCTCTGTCCCTTTATGAGAGTCTAACTGTATCTCCAGTGTTAGTCAAATCTGCTGCTAATTGCTGTTTGGTTTGGATTAACATGGTTCATTACTCCAATGTACCAACACTGCCAGACTCATTACACACACACACACACACACAAACGCACCCCTCCATCTGACTTTCCCTCTCCCCCCTCCTCCCCCCATCCATGGACAAGGCCTCTCTCTCCGGCTGTTATTCTGGGGATAATTCTTGGGATCATTTTGGGATAATCTCCCACAAACGTCTCGGACTGCTGCCACCCTGTTTGCCCAGTAGCTGATTACCAGCCTCCCTGTGCCAACCACTTCTACTGACCGCTGTCACGCACACATGCTTCTAGGCACAAACACACATTTTCAAACCTGCCAACCATGTTCAAATAAACACACACGCTATGTAGCAAGGAGTCACCAACAGGATGTTTGTGTGGTTTGATTGCCACCTAGTGGTTGAATTTACAACACTCATTCTACACTCGGGGAAGGGTTTATATTGAATCCTATGGATTTAATTTATTGACCAACACTGCCATCTAGTGCCAATATATCAGTGTTACTACATGAATGGCTTCAGATACAAACCGACAATCAGTGCACCCTCCTCAAGTCCTAATCATAACCATTAGAATGTGACATGTACAAATGCAGATAAGAGAGTTTGATCTAACTTCATCACACACACACTAGCTGCTTAAAGACATACTCAGATGTCACATGTCACTTACAGGTAGAACCCTTAGAGACTCTTTATTCTGGACCGCAATATGTTCCTCTCCTCTCCTCCAGTAATGAAAGGTAAAGACACGGGTGTCACTCTATATCTTTCATCTGCACAACACTTTCAAAAAGACTTCTCCTCTCTGCATCCATGGAGAAAAGGTAGAGTGATCATTCTCTGTAACTAAAGTACGCAGATCTAATAAACTGAAAGCACATCCACAGGTGCAGGGAACACTAAATACCACGGGGGAAATAGAGACATACCTGGAGAATTTGGATGCTCCGCTCCCATTGCTTCACTCCCATTTCAATCAAAGAGTCTTTGTCAGATTTAATTCCACCTGATATTCTTAGTGAGAGAAGTAGCCCATCAGTGATTGAGTCATTGACGCTTCTTGAATTGAGAGTCACATTCCAAAGTAAGGAGAAACAGGTCCAGTTACAAGCACCTCACCAGCTCTACTGCCTCTCCCTTTTGCCCTCTCAGTTTGCTCTGACAGACTACACTCAGCCACAGAGCTTACTCTGCCCTAAAGTTGAGCTGGAGAGAGAGAAATGGCATAGAGAAGCAGACAGAGAATGTAACTTCCAGCAAGTAGTGACAAACCACCAGCTCACAAATCTGTAATCCATTGAGCTTTCTGAGTCAAATCTGTCCTTCTGTTATGCCGACTCCTCCACCCTCCTCCTCTAATCCAGCCGCACACCGTCTTCCCCATTTCCCCTCTCTGCTCCACACTTTATATGATCTAGTACTGCACCATTATCCTACTGCATTCCGCACAAATCTTTCAGTCCTCTCAACTCCTGACTGAGCCAATGTCTGCCCAGAGGCACTCACTCACTGCCCATCCCTCTCTCTGTCCCCATCTTCACCTGTCACTCCTTTCCCCATATTTCATGTCACTCCTAGAATTTCTCTGCCATCTCTTTCCCATTGCTCTTCTTCTCTTCCTATCCTTATATACTCTCCACCAGCGTTCTGCTGCCTTCGCTGCGTCTCCAGCAGACTGCATGTATTATTATCCCCACAATGGCCTCCCAGCTTATTGTTTATGAATTACCAGCGCTGCAGGCCAAACAAAGGCTATTTTCATAAAGAAACCTCCATTTCATTTCAGCTCCAATTAGATAGGAGGCTAAAGAATAGAAGTGGACTGGCCGCGGCCTCTAAGGATGGCAGGCCCCATTCAGAGCCATTCAATGGGGCCTTATTGCTTTCCTTGACAAAGGGAGCTTGTGGATGGGCTTTCAGACTAAAAAACACAGAGTAGAAATGACTGGGAAGAGAAGACAAGTCTCCTGTACAATAACAAACCTTTAAAGGGAAGGATAGTGTCTTTCGCTTATCCTTCCATCCATCAATTTATCCTTCCGTTTCTTTGCTTTCTTCTTTTTGGTGTGTGTATATTGGCCTGGACATGAATGACAGACAGTTGAAAGAGAAAGGAGGAGAGAATAAGAAAGAGCAGCTCAGTTCTTCACAATACATGTCAACTCTAAATGATCGCTGGCCGTTGAATAGACAGAGAGGAGAGGAAAGTGTGTGTTCCCACAGCTGATTGATTTACAGCTTTGAAAATAGAGAAAAAGAAAGAAAGAGGATGAAAGCGAGAGACATCTTGATGCTTTAACAGAACTCTGCAATAGTCAAGAGCACATTGTGGCCCTGTCAGTGACAAGATGTCACTTTCTCTCTAAGAAAGCAGAGGGAGACAGAGAAAAAGAAAGAAAGTTAGAAAGAAAGGAGAGAGAGAGAGAGACAGAGAGGACTGTGCCAGGTCAAAGATGAACAATGGGACTAAGACAATTACTTCTTCAGTTTCGTCCAATGTGTAAACTGTAAATACACTGAACAAAAATATAAATTCAACATGTAAAGTGAGGTAAAATAAAAGATCCCCGAAATTCTTCATATGCACAGAAAGCTTATTTCTCTCAAATTGTGTGCACAAATTTGTTTACATCCCTGCTAGTGAGCATTTCTCCTTTGCCAAGATAATCCATCCACCTGACAGTTGTGGCATCTCAAGAAGCTGATTAAAAAGCATCATCATTACACAGGTGCACCTTGTGCTGGGACAATAAAAGGCCACTTTAAAATGTGCAAATGTTGTCACAGAATACAATGCCACAGATGTATCAAGTTTTGAGGGAGCGTGCTATTGGCATGCTGACTGCAGGAACGTCCACCAGAGTTGTTGCCAGATAATTTCATGTTAATTTCTCTACCATAAACTGCCTCCAATGTCGTTTTAGAGAATTTGGCAGTACATCCAACCAGCCTCACAAACGCAGACCACCAGCCCAGGACCTCCACATCTGGGTTCTTCACCTGTGGGATTGTCTGAGACCAGCCACCCGAACAGCTGATAGAACTGTGGGTTTGCACAACCAAAGAATTTCTGCACAAACTGTCAGAAACTGTCTCAGGGAAGCTCATCTGCTTTCTGGTCGTCCTCACCAGAGTCTTGACCTGACTGCAGTTAGACATCGTAATCGACGTCAGTGGGCAAATGCTCACCATCGATGGAACACTAGAGAAGCGTGCTCTTCACGGATGAAACCAGGTTACAACGGTACCGGGCAGATGGCAGACAGTGTGTATGGCGGCGTGTGAGCGAGCGGGTTGTTGATGTCAATGTTGTGAACAGAGTGCCCCATGGTGGCAGGTGGGTTATGGTATGGGCAGGCAGGCAGGCAGGTATAAGCTACGTACAACGAACACAATTGTATTTCATTGACAACAATCTGAACGCACAGAGATACCTTGACGAGATCCTGAGGCCCATTGTCGTGCCATTCATCCACCGCCATCACCTCATGTTTCAGAATGATAATCCACGGCCCCATGTTGCAAGGATCTTTACAGAATTCCTGGAAGCTGAAAATGTCCCAGTTCTTCCATGACCTGCATACTCATCAGACATGTCACCTATTGAGCATGTTTGGAATACTATGGATCGACGTGTACGACAGCGTGTTCCAGTGCCCGCCAATATCCAGCAACTTCACACAGCCATCGAAGAGGAGTTGGACAGTATTCCGAAGGCCACAATCAACAGCCCGATCAACTCTATGTGAACAGATGCAGATCTGTATTCCTAATCATGTGAAATCCATAGATTAGGGCCTAATTCATTTATTTCAATTGACTGATTTCCTTATATGAACTCTAACTCTTTGAAATGTTTTCAGTTTGCGTTTATATTTTTGCTCAGTGTAGAATAGAAAGTAAACCTGTCCTGGCTAGCATCAATCTGAGTGTTACATCTGGGTGTTACAGAGGAAAAAATCTAGGTTTTATGTTCCCTTGTATTTATGCAGGTATAGTTCAACAGAAGACAAAGTGTGACTTTAGCCAGTACCAATCAGGGAACAAGGTGATGGCAGTACGTTGATAAAGGATGACATTTGAGCCTTTGAGGCGACACCAGCAGAATTAGAGCCTTTTCCTTTAGAAACCAAAGCAGGAGAGTCAGAAAGGTCAAAGGTCTTTGATAGGCTTGTCACATCGATAAGGTGGGATATAATCACACGCACACAACTTACTTGCCAAAGGAGTGAGAGAATGGAGAAGATATCTTCATCACCCCATGCTTTCCTGCTTAAATTGTTGCCAGTGTGTGTGTGTGTGTGTGTGTGTGTGTGTGTGTGTGTGTGTGTGTGTGTGTGTGTGTGTGTGTGTGTGTGTGTGTGTGTGTGTGTGTGTGTGAGAATCAACCTCCCTTCCTTTGGATCACCATCATGGATTTTGTTATCATGCTCCCAAGCCTTCATATCACATTGCCTCATAAATACCTGTAGAATGTCATGTCCTGATCTCCCCTTTCAAATGTCATTCTTACCTTTCAACCAGGCAGACTACAGCCCCTAAACAACATGATCAGATCTCCTAGAGGCCCCTAGCACCCAGCCTGTACTCAGACATGTTAGCTTGTGTTTATCAGAGAAGATTACATCTCTAATGACACCCTATTCCTATTATAGTGCACTACTTTTGACTAGAGCCCAGAGTGCCACTTGGGATGCAGGCATACTACATGTGGTCCTGAAGCATCACCCTGGTTCATTACCTGCGTGGTGACTCCTGATAAGATGGGTGACAGAGAGGCTATGAGACACCGACACTAGTTAGAGATACAGTACACAGACGGATAGCAATGGATGCACGGTGAGCTTTCTGCCGCAGAGCGGCGAGCGTGGCATCACCTAGGTGGGTGTTGCAAAATGGTGGTAGATGTGGTGTGAATGTGCTTTGAGCACCTGGAAAAGAGCTACGTAAATTAAATTCATCATTATCGTCATCACCAGTCTTTCTGCAGTACAAGGATGAGGTTTGGAGTCACTGAAAACACATTTTATTTCATACCTTAGCAATGTTCATATTTACATCAAAGCGTACCAGTACCAGTCAGTACCAATACCAGCCAGTATTAATACCAATATGAATACCAGTCAGTACCAATATCAATACCAGTCAGTACCAATATCAATACCAGTCAGTACCAATATCAATACCAGACAGTACCAATATCAATACCAGCCAGTATAAATATCAATATCAATACCAGTCGGTATCAATACCAGTCAGTACCCATATGAATACCAGTCAGTACCAATATCAATACCAGTCAGTACCAATATCGATACCAGTCAGTACCAATATCAATACCAGACAGTACCAATATCAATACCAGACAATATAAATACCAATATCAATACCAGTCAGTACCAATATCAATACCAGCCAGTATAAATACCAATACCAATACCAGTCAGTACCAATATCAATACCAGACAGTATAAATACCAATATCAATACCAGCCGGTATCAATATCAATATCAATACCAGGCAGTATAAATACCAATATCAATACCAGATGGTATAAATATCAATATCAGCCAGTATAAATACCAACATCAATACCAGCCGGTATAAATATCAATATCAATACCAGCCAGTATAAATATAAATATCAATACCAGACAGTATAAATATCAATATCAATACCAGACAGTATAAATACCAATACCAATACCAATACCAGCCAGTATAAATATCAATATCAATACCAGCCAGTATAAATATCGATATCAATACCAGCCGGTATCAATATCAATACCAGCCGGTATCAATATCAATACCAGTCGGTATCAATACCAGTCAATACCAATATCAATACCAGACAGTATAAATACCAATATCAATATCGATACCAGTCAGTACCAATACCAGTCAGTACCAATATCAATACCAGCAAGTACCAATATCAATACCAGCCAATATCAATATTAATACCAGTCAGTACCAATACCAGTCGGTACCAATAACAATATCAATACCAGTCGGTACCAATACCAGTCGGTACCAATAACAATATCAATACCAGTCGGTACCAATATCAATACCTGCCAGTACCAATATCAATACCAGTCAGTACCAATACAAATATCAATATCAATACAAGTCATGACCAATACCAATATCAATATCGATACCAGTCAGTACCAATACCAGTCAGTACCAATACCAATATCAATACCAGCAAGTACCAATATCAATACCAGCCAATATCAATACCAGTCAGTACCAATACCAGTCGGTACCAATAACAATATCAATACCAGTCGGTACCAATACCAGTTGGTACCAATATCAATACCTGCCAGTACCAATATCAATACCAGTCAGTACCAATACAAATATCAATATCAATACAAGTCATGACCAATACCAATATCAATACAAGTCAGTACCAATATCAATATCAATACCAGTCAGTACCGATACCAATATCAATACCAATACAAGTCAGTACCAATATCAATACCAATATCAATACGAATATCAAATCAGTACCAATATCAATACCAATATCAATACCAGCCAGTACCAATATCAATACAAGTCAGTACCAATATCAATACCAGCCAGTACCAATATCAATATCAATACCAGTCAGTATCAATATCAATAACAGTCAGTACCAATATCAATACAAGTCAATACCAATACCAATATCAATAACAGCCAGTACCAATATCAATAACAGTCAGTACCAATATCAATATCAATACAAGTCATGACCAATACCAATAGTAATAACAGTCAGTATCAATACAAGTCATTACCAATACCAATAGTAATACCAGTCAGTACCGATATCAATATCAATACAAGTCATTACCAATACCAATAGTAATAACAGTCAGTACCAATATCAATATCAATACAAGTCATTACCAATACCAATAGCAATACCAGTCAGTACCAATACCAATACCAGTCAGTATCAATATCAATAACAGTCAGTACCAATATCAATACCAGTCGGTACCAATACCAATATCAATACCAGCCGGTATCAATACCAATACCAGTCAGTACCAATATCAATACCAGTCAGTACCAATATCAATACCAGTCAGCACAAATATCAATATCAATAGCAGTCAGTACCAATACCAATACCAGTCAGTCCAATATCAATACCAGTCAGTACCAATACCAATAACAATACCAGCCAGTACCAATATCAATACCAGCCAGTACCAACATCAATAACAGTCAGTACCAATATCAATACCAGCCAGTACCAATACCAGCCAGTACCAATACCAATATCAATATCAATACAAGTCAGTACCAATATCAATACCAGTCAGTACCAATACCAATATCAGTCAGTACCAATACCAATATCAATACCAGTCAGTACCAATATCAATACCAGTCAGTACCAATACCAATATCAGTCAGTACCAATACCAATATCAATACCAGTCAGTACCAATATCAATACCAGTCAGTACCAATACCAGGCCGTACCAATATCAATATCAGTCAGTAGCCAATACCATTCAGTACCAATGCCTGAAGGTACCAATACCAGACAGTACCAACACCAGTCAGTACCAACACCAGCCAGTCCATTTCTTTACAAATCCCCGCTGACCCACCGATCAATGACAACACAAGGCCCAACCACAAGGCAGGCCGCTACAAGTCCTTACACAGAATACCACAAGACAATGGAAATATAAGACATTAAAACGGATAGATTTCATAGTAATTAAATAACAGTAGAGAAGAGGTGAATGAGGAGTTGTTTTGTACAGTACCATTAGAGCTGTAATGCTTTGCTGAGTATCATTTGTAAACAGAGACGGACGGAGGGAGAGAGGGAAGACTCCAGGTCCATGTTGGTTTAGGGAGAGATCCACAGACGTTCCTCATTGTTATTGATGGAGCCACAACTTTTTCCTAGCCATGTGACCTGACCAGGGAAAACTCAGAGTCCTAGTTACACACACACACACACACACACACACACACACACACAACCACGTTTCCGCAAGCAAACACTCATTCATACTCACACACGTTTCTCCATCACATACTAGCACACCACACACACACACACACACACACACACACACACACACACACATAATTCACTCTCACACCATCTCAAATGCACACACACACACACCTCATAAGTTAGTCTCGTCCCAGGTGGGGTCGTTCATAGTCTTTAAGACTCTCCTGACCACTTTCTCCAGATCTTTCCGTGCCCTCTGCTCCTCCTCCAGTGACCTCTTCATCTTCTTATTGTCCTGTTGAGGGGTCAAAGGTCAGTTTGAATATGCCACAAGCATTCGGTTGTACTTTTACTACTTCAGCCGTCATAACAGTGCAATGCCAGGTGTTGTAAGCGGTCGTGAGCTGTCATAGGCCCGTTATAAGCCAGTGGGATGGTGACACAGAGCGGACATTCACCTGTTTGAGCTCCTGTACCTCGTCCCTCAGGGCGTACACTACATCCTCAAGGCTCCTTCAACACAACACACATGGTTAATACCATCCTAGAGGCAAATACATGACTATATACAGGGTCTTCAGAAAGTATTTAGACCCCTTGACTTTTCCACATTTTGTTACATTTTAGAATAAGGCTGTAACGTATCAAATATGTCCTTTTTTGTTTTTGCAATCTACACACAATACCCCATAATGGCAAAGCGAAAACAGTCAAATTAATTTTAAAAATTCAAAGAGAAATACCGTATTTCAATAAGTATTCAGACCTTTTGCTATGAGACTCGAAACTGAGCTCAGGTGCATCCTGTTTCCGTTGATCATCCTTGAGATGATTCTACAACATGATTGGAGTCCACCTGTGGTAAATTCAGTTGTTTGGACATGATTTGGAAAGACACACATCTGTCTATTTAAGGTCCCACAGTTCACAGTGCATGTCAGAGCAAAAACCAGGCCATGAGGTCAAAGGAATTGTTCATAGAGCTCCGAGACAGGATAGTGTCAAGGCACAGATCTGGGGAAGGGTACCACAAAATGTCTGCAGCATTGAAGGTTCAAGAACACAGTGGCCTCCATCATTCTTAAATGGAAGAAGTTTGGAACCACCAAGACTCTTCCTAGAGCTGGCCGCCCGGCCAAACTGAGCAATCGAGGGAGAACGGCCTTGGTCAGGGAGGTGACCAAGAACCTGATGGTCACTCTGACAGAGCTCTAGAGTTCCTCTGTGGAGATGGGAGAACCTTCCAGAAGGACAACCATCTCTGCAGCTCTCCACCAATCAGGCCTTTATGGTAGAGTGGCCAGACAGAAGCCACTCCTCACTAAAAGGCACCTAAAGACTCTCAGACCATGAGAAACAAGATTCACTGGCCTGATGTAACCAAGATTAACTCTTTGGCCTGAAAGCCAAGCATCACGCCTGGAGGAAACCTGGCACCATCCCTAAGGCGAAGCATGGTGGTGGCAGCATCATGCTGTGGGGATGTTTTTCAGCAGCAGGGACTGGGAGACAAGGATCAAGGCAAAGATGAACGGAGCAAAGTACAGAGAAATCCTTGATGAAAACCTGCCCCAGAGCACCTTCCAACAGGACAATGACCCTAAGCACACAGCCAAGACAACGCAGGAGTGGCTTCGGGACAAGTCTCTGAATGTCCTTGAATGGCCCAGCCAGAGCCCGGACTTGAACCTGATCGAACATCTCTGAAGAGACCTAAAAATAGCTGTGCAGAGAAGCTACATATCCAACCTAGCAGAGCTTGAGAGGATCTACAGAGAAGAATGGGTGAAACTCCCCAAATACAGGTGTGCCAAGCTTGTAGGGTCATACCCAAGAAGACTCGAGGCTGTAATTGCTGCCAAAGGTGCTTCAACAAAGTACTGAGTAAAAAAACAATTTAAGAATTTAGAATAAAGCTGTAACGTAACAAAATGTGGAAAAAGTCAAGGGGTCTGAATATTTTCTGAAGATACTATGTATGCACACAGTACTGCACTAGTCTACATACTAACTAGTACTTAATCGTTCAGAAACAGAAGCATTCTTATGAAAACACCATCCCACTTTCATTTGGGAATTTCCTCCAGCACATGACAACAGAAACTCTCAGAGTTGACCAAGATACTCATCCCTGACCAAAATTAAGAGGAGGGGAAGAAGTGTGGGAGAGGAAGTAGGGATTAGGAGGAGGAAGAACAAGAGGGAGAAGAGAAGGAGGACGGAAGGTGGAGGTCTTACTTCTCTCCGACGACAGTCTGTCCGTTGCTCGTGGTCTCCTCCACAATGATCTTCTCCTCTCCAGGGATGATGACTTGCAGCCCTGTGTCCCTCCGCATCGTCCCTGTTTCAAACACAACACAACACGCTAGATACGCTGATCCAAGGTAAGTTTGGACTTCCAACCCCTAATGGCTGAGGTTAGAATTGTGGAATCCTAGCTCTGTAACCTGATCCTAGATCTGTGCTTAAGCCAAGGGCAACGTCTACCCACAGTTTATCTCACATAAGTGATTGAGTTCCTGATTGGTGCTGATTTGTGATCGCCTACATGGTATCGGAAGCAAGATAGACACGACAGGACACAAACACAGGAGACGGTGGAGAAGCTGTGGGTTAGTTAGGCATACACAGAACCACGAGACACAACGACAGAGGAGGCAGAGGAGCCAAGTCGGAGAGGAAGAGCAGAAGGAAGAAAAGAGACTACATCCAGATCATCCTGATCCGTTCACCCCTCATTGGTTTTACCACACAGCTCTCTGTTGCCGACCAAAAACAACACGGTAACATCAAGCGTATATTCATGAGAGAAAAGACACCATTTTGTTCTCACGTTTCCTGTTCCGATGGTTCAGCCTGGAGCCTTGTTGACAGTGACATCCAACACAGTGAAATAATGTGTGCTTCTGACAAAACACCCAAAATACCAACAGCTAACAAATGACAGATTTATTCAAAACTCAATGATACAGCGTTTGGGAACTCTTGTCATATACATCAATCTGTATATATATAACAAATACTCTGTAGGTGCCGTTTGTAGGTAGGTCAATAGGTAAGACATTTTGATCACAGGTGTGGGACAGGTGATATACAGCATTGGAAAGCACAGAGGACACAGTTGGACATCGCAGTCCCCCTGCCTCTCTGTTGACATTTTTTATTCTTTTTACCGCAGTCACAAAGCAGAACACAAAACATGAGGACAGTCCTATTCTTAGCTCAAATACTCATATAACAACTGTTTGGCTTCTTATTTTCTTCCATTTGCATCCACTATGTACAAAAGAGACACGTGTCCATTCTTTTTTTGTTCATGTCCACCTGTCTTGATGAATAAGTACCGGACACGACTGCTCCCGCAAGACTAGGTTTCTCTTTCCGTTGACACTATCTGAACACGGAAATGGTAGATTTACACAATGGATGAGTTGTACTGTACTGGCACATTTCATATCTATGGCAAGCATGATAACTAGGCCACACCATACAGTATGATGTCATACACACACACACACTGGGGGTAGTAGGCCGGTAAGGGGGGGGGTACAGAAACAGAACTGTTCATATTGAACACATTTCAATGCTCTGCCACAGAGATTGTGCAAAAATGTATCCCAACAAACCACGCTCAATATCCAGTGTAAATTAAACTTTAGTGATACCAATTCGAGAGAGAGAGAGAGAGAGAGACAGAGAGAGAGAAAGAGAGAGAGAGACTAAGTTCACCCAAATCAGTTGTAAACATTTACATACACAGTGAAATAAAATAATAAAAAAATCACATACGTTATACAAAATAATTTACGGACCATAAACAAATAATTTTTATAAATATATAAACAACACAAACCAGTATATTCCATATATTGTAACAATAACAGCGGGGAGAGAGGAATCACAAAAATAGCTATTAGCGCACGGAAGAGCAAGGCAGGATATGTGGTAAAGGATATTGGTGTTTGAAACAAACGTTTCCTACTTGGGACACAGAGACTGGACCTGCCAGGTTTGATGACACTGGCATTGAAGACTGTGAGCCTCTGCTTAGGGCCTGGAGTTTTTACTGGTCCTACAAGACGCTACAGTTGAGTTTTGAACACAGATTTGTGTCCTAGAACACAGAGGCTTGACTGTTTAATTTAATCCACAGAACTCTAATTTCGTCGTCCTTTGAGTAGTATGACCAATGGTTACCTTGACTAATTCATTGGGGTTTCTAAAAACAGACTTCCATGTTGGCTTGTTTTTTTTAGCTGTTGAAGGAATATTGTAGTGCTTCTCGTAATGGGGAAAAATCTGAGGCTAAGAGTTGAAATCGTCACCCTGGGAATGAACCATACATGCTGTTTAGAAAGAGTAGAACAGGCATCTCATATCCTATACAATATCCTATTAATACCTATATACTAGAAATACTACTGATGATGCTGTATTTGCTTGGCATGCTGTGTCCTGTGTGTAAAATACAGCAGGGGGTACTGAAACAGTGGTAAGAGCCATAAGACAGTCATAGTAATACCAAAAAGATATAATGAATTAATTGGATGTCATATGGAAATGTCAAAGGTCACCATGACATTTGCATGCTACTGTTATATATGTGGGGACAGGAGTTAAGATAGAGAATATGGTCAATAGAATACACTCCTTCCTGAATCACATCTGAATATCAGACACAGAGTCCCCATCGCTCCCTACCTGCACCCCCCCCCCCCCCAAACTCTCTCTGTCATCCCAACACACGTCAGGGCTAAACATAGGAAGGGGATACATTCAAGGAAAAATGAACAGACACTACCCGACACAAGCTACCTCATAACTACGGAAAGAGAGGAGGCACAAAAAAACAGAGGAGAGTGGTCAAGGCAACAGGGAGATTTTCACACAAAGAGAGGACAATCCAAAAAAGGAACAACAACAAATAAAAAAAATATATAAATAAAAAGACAATACAATTAAATAATTTAAATAAATTAAATAAATAAATAAAACCCTTAAAAATCCTTTTGTTTTGTTGTAGACCACAGGTTAAAAGCGCGCTGTACTGTGCTGTATAGCGTGCGCGGTAAGGTACGACGACGGTAGTTTTGGGGGTTTAGTTCTGGTGAGAGATGCAGCTCTTACGCGACACTGAGCCCATCCTGTAACTGTGGGTCGTCCACACAGAGTCGTAGTCAGAGTCCTCCGACAGGTCTGAGCCAGTCACGTCAGGCCGTGACACGCTGCTACGGTGGCCTGGAGAGTCCACACAGGACCGGTCCAAGTCCCCCAGCACGTGGTTGTGCATCAGGTCAGTGCCCTGCCAGGCTGATGGGTGTGGGGGTGTGGGGGGAGTGCAATGTTGATGACGAGGGTAAACCATAATCAATGAGGAGTGGATGGAGAGGGATGAACGATGGAGAATTCATAATAAAATGTAACAGAATGATAGTGAGGGGAACAAACATCCCCAGCAAACAAATGGTGAAAGATAAAGAAAACGGGGAACGAACATCAACGGAAGATTGAAGGAGTGAAGAGAGAGAGACAGACAGAAAAGAGAGAGAAACTGTTAGAAAGAGAAGTACTAACTGCAGGGTTAAGGATAGCATTGGACTACTGTGATCCAAGAATGACAAGAGGCAACACCACCTGATGAGTGTGTGAAGGTGTGTGTGTTCTTACTGGAGTTGAGGGTCTGTCTGGTCTTGGCGCTGGTACAGTAAGCTTCTATCACCTTTAGGATCTGAGCATCTTCCTCTAGAGCAGCGGTACCTGGGGACGAGAGGACAGCAGGGGGTTAGAACACACACACACACACACACACACACACACACACACACACACACACTTACTCTTCCTCAGGGCAAACTCCTCGTCTGACTGTTTTCGCTCTGGTTTACGTTTAGGAAGAAGCTTCTTCACACTCTTAGGGCTTTTACTGAGGTCCTGGAGACAGAGAGAGAGACACACGGGGAGAGAGAGACACAGAGAGAGAGAGAAACACACAGAGAGAGAGAGAGAGACAGAGAGACAGAGAGACACACAGAGAGAGAGAGAGAGACAGAGAGAGAGACACAGAGAGAGACACAGAGAGAGAGAGAAACACAGAGAGAGAGAGAGAGAGAGAGAGAGAGAGAGAGAGAGAGAGAGAGACACACAGAGAGAGAGAGAGAGAAAGAGAGAGATAGAGAGAGAGACAGAAAGAGAGGGTGGGGAGAAAAGGTAAGAGAGAGTGATGGACAGGAATGAATAACACAAATAAGCAATGACACCCAACCTCACCATACACATAACACAATTTATATCAGTGCCATCACACACACACACACACACACACACACACACACACACACACACACACACACACACACACACACACACACACACACACACACACACCCTCCATATCCACACACACATCCTCCCTCCCCATCCGCACACACTCTTTCTCACCTCCTTGTAGGAGAGAGCTGCAGAGGGCCTGAGAGGGGGTGAGGGACGCAGGCAGCTGAGGCTCCAGGGCTTGGGGGTGTTGGGGGGCTCCAGGGGCCCCCACATCATGGTGCTGTGTGGAGCCCCGTGGGAGGAGGGGTGCGGCAGGGTGTGGTAGGCAGGAGCCACCGTCATCGCCCGGCCCTCCGCGTGACGGGACGGAGTCAGAGGATGGGAGGGCAACTAATGGAGGGAAGGAAGGAGGGAGAGGGGGACAGAGAGGGAGAAGAAGGAGAGAGGGGGGAGAGAGGGAAGGAGTGGGGAAGAGCAAGGGGGAGGTGAGGTGGAGAGGGAGCAAGCGAGAGGTGAGGTGGAGAGAGGGGAAGGGAGAGACAGAGATTAGTTTTAATTGTTACATGTATATACAGTGTATTTCCCACAAAGCTTAGTTAGTCTATATGTGTGTATATGTGTACGCATGTGTGCTTATGTACACTGCATTTGTGTTACTGACCGTGTGGCAGGGGACAGTGAGGGGTTTGTGGCTGGGGACAGTGGTGTGTTTGGTCTGACGGGTCAGGTGGTCTACCCAGTCCTGCTGATCCTGCTGATTGTTACACACAACCTGGAGACGCTCAAATAGACTGCCTGTAGGACACAATACACACACTTCACATTATACACACCCAACCTGGAGACACTCAAATAGTCTGCCTGGAGGACAGAATTAGAGGTCGACCGATTTCAAGTTTTCATAACAATCGGTAATCGCCATTTTTGGGCACCGATTATGGCCGATTACATTGCACTCCACGAGGAGACTGCGTGGCAGGCTGACTGCCTGTTATGCGAGTGCAGCAAGGAGCCAAGTTAAGGTGCTAGCTAACATTAAACTTATCTTATAAAAACAATCAATCTTAATAACCTAATCTATGGGGGCGCTATTTCATTATTGGATAAAAAAAACGTTCCCGTTTTAAGAGGAATATTTTGTCACAAAAAGATGCTTGACTATGCATATAATTGACAGCTTTGGAAGGAAAACACTCTGACGTTTCCAAAACTGCAAAGATATTGTCTGTGAGTGCCCCAGAACTGATGCTACAGGCGAAACCAAGATGAAACTTCAAACAGGAAATGAGCAGGATTTTTGAGGCTCTGTTTTTCATTGTCTACTTATATGGCTGTGAATGCGCAAGGAATGAGCCTGCCCGATCTATCGTTTCCCCAAGGTGTCTGCAGCATTGTGACGTATTTGTAGGCATATCATTGGAAGATTGACCATAAGAGACTACATTTGCCAGGTGTCCGCCCGGTGTCCTCCGTCGAAATTGGTGCGTCATCTTCGGCTGCACGTCTTTTTCCAAGCGATTCAGAGGAGAAAGTAGACATCCACAAACGATATATCAATGAAGAGATATGTGAAAAACACCTTGAGGATTGATTCTAAACAGTCGATATTATGGAGTTAATTTGGAAAACAGTTTGCCGTTTTGATGACTGAATTTTCGTTTTTTTTGGTACCCAAACGTGATGTACAAAACGGAGCGATTTCTCCTACACAAAGAATCTTTCAGGAAAAACTGAACATTTGCTATGTAACTGAGAGTCTCCTCATTGAAAACATCCGAAGTTCTTCAAAGGTAAATTATTTTATTTGAATCCTTTTCTGTTTTTTGTGCAAATGTTGCCCGCTAAATGCTACGCTAAATGCTACGCTAAATGCTACGCTAGCTATCAATACTCTTACACAAATGCTTGTTTTGCTATGGTTCAAAAGCATATTTTGAAAATCTGAGATGACAGTGTTGTTAACAAAAGTCTAAGCTTGAGAGCAAATATATTTATTTTATTTCATTTGCGATTTTCATGAATAGTTAACGTTGCGTTATGCTAATGAGCTTGAGGCTATGAATAGGATCCCGGATCCGGGATTGCTCGACGCAAGAAGTTAACATAATCACTAGTTAACTACACATGGTTGATGATATTACTAGGTTAACTAGCTTGTTCTGTAGTGCAAATAATCAATGCGGTGCCTGTTAATTTATCATCGAATCACAGCCCACTTCGCCAAATGGGTGAAGATTTAACAATCAAAAAATCAATACAGAATTATATATTTTTTAAACCTGCATATTTAGTTCAAATAAATTCATGTTAGCAGGCAATATTAACTAGGGAAATTATGTCACTTCTCTTGCGTTCTGTGCAAGCAGAGTCAGGGTATATGCAGCAGTTTGGGCCGCCTGGCTCGTTGCGAACTGTGTGAAGACCATTTCTTCCTAACAAAGACCGTAATTAATTTTCCAGAACTATACATAATTATGACATAACATTGAAGGTTGTACAATGTAACAGCAATATAGATCATTAGATCAAATATGGAACAGTTCCATATTTCACTGAAAGAATAAATGTTTTGTTTTCGAAATGATAGTTTCCGGATTTGACCATATTAATGACCTAAGGTTTGTATTTCTGTGTGTTTATTATATTATAATTAAGTCTATGATTTGATATTTGATAGAGCAGTCTGACTGAGCGGTGGTAGGCAGCAGCAGGCTCGTAAGAATTCATTCAAACAGCACTTTCCTGCATTTGCCAGCAGCTCTTCGCAATGCTTGAAGCACAGTGCTGTTTATGACTTCAAGCCTATCAACAACCAAGATTAGAATGGCAATACTATAGTGCCTATATGAATATCCAATAGTCAAAGGTATATGAAATACAAATGGTATAGAGGGAAATAGTCCTATAATAACTACAACCTAAAACTTCTTCACTGGGAATACTGAAACGTTAGATTTTTTTACATGGTAAATATTGCACTTTTACTTTCTTCTCCAACACATTGTTTTTGCATTATTTAAACCAAATTGAACATGTTTCATTATTTATTTGAGACTAAATAGATTTTTATTTATGTATTATATTAAGTTGTTTTTAAGTGTTCATTCAGTATCGTTGTAATTGCCATTATTAAAATTAATTAATTAATTAATCAATCGGCCGATTAATCGTTATCGGCTTTTATGGTCCTCCAATAATCAGTATCAGTATCGGCGGTGAAAAATCATAATCGGTTGACCTCTACCTGAAACACCTAAAGACTTTGCAATTGTTTTAGATGCCATTCCCTCAGGTGTTGCTCTATTATTCAGGAACTGTGTCAAGACCTGACCCTCAGCCTACCTTCCATTAACCCTGTTGACCCATCAGTAGGAAAGATTTGTTTCTCTTTTGGTCCATTCAACAACAGAGCGATACGAACCTTGTTTCAGCAGGATGTTGTATCTACTATACCTTATACCTTATTGGAATGGATTTATTGATAATATCTGTTGGAAAAAATGTTGGATGTTGCCACACACATACCTACTTGTTAACAAAATGAAGGAGGTTTCCTTTAAAATTATTTATAAATATTATCCTGCCAACCACTATATGAAGAAGTTTAAGGAAAACATCAACTCAAATTGCTCCTTTTGTAATGACCACCCAGAAACAGTGTTGCGTCATTTTTGGCATTGTATGCATGTAAGAAAACTGTGGCAAGACATCAGTAGATGTATAATTGAACACTTTAATGAAGGTCTTACACTATTGCGGAGAAATGTACTGCTTGGATTCTTTACCTACGATAGAAATAAGCTGAAACATTTTTATGCAATTAATTTCATTATTCTTTTGGCCAAATTTCATATTCACAAATGAAATTTACAAAAAAAAAAAACATTTTCTTTGTAAATAAATTTAACTGTATTTTAAGACAATTAAATACTCTACTAACAAAAAAACTGTTAGAATTATAAGTGTATGTATGTCCCTTAAGGTCTTTGTGTAATGTGATATTGTACCCCCTAGCTCAATTGTCCATTGTATAGAATCTATACTTGTGTTCCCTCATGTACTCTCTCTATTGATTTGTTGTAAATTTAAAAAATGTTTTTAAAAAGGTCTCACCTCTGGTTGTGCTATGCATGGCTTCAAAAGAGAGCAATTCCTCCCCTGTGTGAAACTCCGCGGTAATCCCACACACAAAAATGGCCGTATGTGTTGTCAGTTGCTTAATAATCACATGCCAAAGAGAAAAACTCGACATTTCTTGCGGAGTCCTTCAATTTCTTTGATATCAAGGGCCATGCCAGTTATCCGCTCTGTGACGATTCTTCGAGACAAACTGACACTTTGGAACAATTTAACTTTGTCTGGTGTTAGCAACTCTTTTACAAATTTTCCTCATCCAAACTAAGTTTCGTAAATGTGGCTTGTTGGTCACCCAAACCCCGCTGAATAGCAATTACTTTATCCACACGAAGTTATCATTGCAACTCATTCCGTTTAGTATGTTTCGAGCTGTAATGACGCTCCAAATTTGTATTTCTCATTACTGCATGTGCATCCCCACAAACTAGGAATACACTTCGACGGATCTACGTTTCTTTCATTTACTGTAGAAATTTTTCTGACGTACATGCAGGTGCTAGGTGAAGACGAGCTGTCTAGCGCTACCAAACATTTTATTTTTATTGGAAAAATTACATCTATAGCTTTTAAAAAATATATATAAAAAATGTATTCATGAATTGGCTCGGGGGCCTGATCAAACGGTCTCGTATGTCGGACCTCCCCACCCCTGGCATACACACAGTGGCCTGCTGTTGCCAGCCAGCTAACTAATAATATATCGTTTTTTCACATTTTGAAAATGTATTTAATTACTAGAATAGGTTCACGCCTACGCCAACAAAGCGGCCAACCTGTAGGGAAGGTTTGTCAAGCTTCTGCTGGTCGAAACGTATGGTTACTTTCCCTTTCTTGGGCCCAGGGATGATAGTGGACATCTTATAGCGAGCACTTGCTTATAATAACCAAAACTGTTTGGTCTTTACACAATAAAATACAATAAAATAAGGAATTCGACTAAGGTACTACTTATCAATGATGTTTAAAGTTTAACGCGCCTTTATTTATTTACCTGTGACGTAAAGCCACGGTAATACTGCGTAGTCTTTGCGCGTGCTGCAGTCTCTGCAGAAAGTGGATCCTGCCTTTTTGCACGGACTGCTTTTGGTAAGTAGGCTTGCCAGTTTGTTAGTGTGGTAATATTGATAAAGTCATGTGCAAATAATACATTCAGTAGCCCCTATTAAAATAATATTAATATAAGAGGTTTTGATCTTATCATGGACGTATAAATATATATATATAATATATATATAAAAATCGTCCGATAAATCGGTATCGGCTTTTTTTGGTCCTCCAATAATCGGTATCGGCGTTGAAAAATCATATTCGCGCGACCTCTAGACACAATACACACATTATATACACATCACATTATACACACACACAACCTGGAGACACTCAAATAGACTGCCTGAAGGACACAATACACACATTATACACACACACACAACCTGGAGACACCCAAATAGAGTGTCTACAGGAGATAATACACACACACTAATGTACGTTGTGAATACACCACAGTAGTCTTACCAGAAAGCTCAAATGAGTTTTTGTGGGCCTCACTGTCCTCTAGCATGGTCACAGTCATACCAGTCAATGGTAGCTTCCCCTGTAGACAAGAAACCATCATCAACATCTGAACCCACACTGAACACGGTAGTTAATCACAACTGGGTCCTATTGATTAGGGAACACCGTAGCAAAACATTTTGAAACTGAAATGAACATTTCTTATTGGACAAGTTCATGTAGTCCCTCCCTCTTTCAGTCCATGTTCTTCCATTTGGCACCAAATCAATATGACCCTGGTATAGTAGACTAAGGGGTTATACCTGGAATATGAAGCCACTCATCCTTGGACTGGCAGACAGCATGAGGAGGACATGAGGGAAAAGCATGAGGTAGCGCTCACACTTCTCCTAGAGAGAGAGAGAGAGAGAGAGAGAGAGAGAGAGAGAGAGAGAGAGAGAGAGAGAGAGAGAGAGAGAGAGAGAGAGAGAGAGAGAGAGAGAGAGAGAGAGAGAGAGAGAGAGAGAGAGAGAGAGAGAGAGAGAGAGAGAGAGAGAGAGAGAGAGAGAGAGAGAGAGAGAGAGAGAGAGAGAGAGAGAGAGAGAGAGAGAGAGAGTTAATAGTATTTGACTCATGTACATTAGTTTATTATAATGTTATTGTTCTAAGGTTTTCCTCTGACCTCTGCTCCAGGGCTGTTAACCAGAGCCTGACTCATGTAGAGAACAGAGCCCAGTGTCCTGATGTCGTCTCCCTCCCACAGCCTGATGGACTCAGTCACTATCTGCAGCTCCAGCTCCTTCCTCTTCCTCACCTCCTGGCACTGGGCCTGTCACCGCGGAAACACCATCAGCACCACATTACAGGTTGTCATGGGAACAGCATCAGTACCACAGACATTTATGACCGCAGAAACAATGTGAAAGTGTGTGTCCATAGATACACATCTATATACAAAAGTATGGGGACACCTCTTCAAATTAGTGCATTGGCTATTTCAGACACAGTGTATACAATTGAGTACACAGCCATGGAATCTCCATAGACAAACATTGGCAGTAGAATGGCCTTACTGAAGAGCTCAGTGACTTTCAATGTGGCAAAGTCAACAGGATGCCACCTTTCCAAGTAAGTTCCACAAATTTCTGATCTGCTAGAGCTGCCCCGTTCAACTGTAAGTGCTGTTATTGTGAAGTAGAACCATCTAGGAGCAACAACGACTCAGCCACAAAGTTGTTGGCCACACAAGCTCACAGAACGGGACCACCAAGTGCTGAAGCGGGGAGGGAGTACAAATCTTCTGTCCTCTTATGCAACACTCACTACAAACTTCCAAACTGCTCCTGGAAGCAACATCAGCACAATAACTGTTCATCAGGAGCTTCATTAAATGGGTTTCCATGGCCAAGCCTTAGATCACCATGCGCAATGCCACACATTGGCTGGAGTGGTGTAAAGCTCGCCATGATTGGACTCTGAAGCAATGGAAACACATTCTCTGGAGGGATGAATTACGCTTCACCATCTGGCAGTCTGACAGATAAATATGTGTTTAGCGGATGCCAGGAGAACGCTACCTGCCCGAATGCATAGTGCCAACTGTAAAGTTTGGTGGAGGAGGAATAATGTTCTGGGGTTGTTTTTCATGGTTCAGGCTAGGCTCCTTAGCTCCAATGAAGGGAAATGTTAACAAAGCGAGGTCCATACGGTTTGTCAAGATCGGTGTGGAAGAACTTGGAACATTATTGAACATTTATGATAAAAACATCCTAAAGATTGATTCTATAGTTAGTTTGACAAGTTTCTACGACCTGTAATATTACTTTTCGAACTTTTTGTCCGACGTTCGGCTGGACCTGAACGGCGCGTTTGGATTTGTTTACCAAACACCCTAACAAAAGAAGCTATTTGGACATAAATGATGGACATTATCAAACAAATCAAACATTTTTTGTGGAACTGGGATTCCTGGGAGTGCATTCTGATGAAGATCATCAAAGGTAAGTGAATATTTATAAATGCTATTTCTGACTAATGTTGACTGCGCAACACGGCGGATATTTCTTTTGGTTGGTTTTGGCTCTGAGTGTCGTACTCAGATTATGCTTTTTCCGTAAAGTTTTTTACAAATCTGACACAGCGGTTGCATTAACTTCTTGAAACTCCCCATCCCGGATCCGGGATCGTGACTAAAGCCTCAGGCTCATTAGCATAACGCAACGTTAACGATTTCTGAAAATCGCAAATAAAATGAAAATAATGCGCCTGCTCTCAAGCTTAGCCTTTTCTTAACAACACTGACATCTCAGATTTTCAAAATATGCTTTTGAACCATAGCAATTGACTAATTTGTGTAAGAGTATGCTAAGCTAGCTTAGCATTTTGAGTAGCATTTAGCACGCAACATTTTCACAAAAACCAGATAACCAAATAAATAAAATCATTTACCTTTGAAGAGCTTCGGATGTTTTCAATGAGGAGACTCTCAGTTACATACCAAATGCGCAGTTTTTCCTGAAAGCGTCTGTGTGTAGGAGAAATCGCTCCGTTTTGTACATCACATTTGGCTACCGAAACGAACCGAAAATTCAGTCACCTACAACGTAAAACTTTTCACCTTGGGGAAACGACAGAAAGGGCAGACTTACTCCTCTCGCATTCACAGCCATATAAGGAGACAATGGAAAACAGAGCCTCAAAAATCCTGCTCATTTCCTGGATGCCGTCTCATCTTGGTTTTGCCTGAAGCTCACGTTCTAGGGCACGCACAGAAAATATCTTTGCAGTTCTGGAAACGTCAGTGTTTTCTTTCCAAAGCTACCAATTATATGCATAGTCGAGCATCTTTTTGTGACAAAATATCTTGTTTAAAACAGGAACGTTTTTCATCCAAAAATGAAATTGCGCCCCTAGAGTTTCAACAGGTTAAGGAGAAGTGTATCTAAAGTTCCATGCATAACACTTGCATTTTCATCTACATTTATAATGAGTATTTCTGTGAATTGATGTGGCTCTCTGCAAAATCACAGCATGTTTTTGAACTACTGAACATAACACACCAATGTAAAATGAGATTTTTGGATATAAATATGCACTTTATCGAACAAAACATACATGTATTGTGTAACATGAAGTCCTATGAGTGTCATCTGATGAAGATCATCAAAGGTTAGTGATTAATTTTATCTCTATTTGTGCTTTTTGTGACTCCTCTCTTTGGCTGGAAAAATGGATGGGTTTTTCTGTGACTTGGTGGTGACCTAACATAATCGTTTGTGGAGCTTTCACTGTAAAGCCTTTTTGAAATCAGACACTGTGGCTGGATTAACGAGAATTGTATCTTTAAAATGGTGCCTAATACTTGTATGTTTGAGAAATGTGATTTCTGAGATATCTGTTGATTTGTATTTGGCGCCCTGCAATTTCATTGGCTGTTGGCGAGGGGTTCCGCTGGTTAAAAGTGTCCCATACAATAAGGGGATCTGCTGTACCTATGTTAGGTCTGAAAAAGTCAGCTATAAATTCTTCTGTCCTAGTTCTAAATAATTTATTATCTAGTTGGCTTTGATTAAATTCTGTAAGAGTAATATATATGCCAATTATGTGATTATCCGACCGCATTCTGTCCCCTATCAATACTTTTTAAACTTTTGGTGCCAGAGAGAATGACATAAGAATGTAGTCAAGGCGACGAGCTTGATGAAGCCTCCGCCATGTATATCTCACCATGTCAGGGTATTTAAGTCTCCATATATCCACTAATTCCAATATATCCATGACATTCATGATTTCCTTAAATGCCCGAGGGTGATAGTTTGTAGTGTGACTTCCTTTCCGGTCCATAGAGGTATTTAAGAAAGTATTAAAATCTCCCACCATGATAATAGAGTCTAGAGTCTAGTGATAAATTCTTATATATATTTTCAAAGAAGCTTGGATCATATTTATTCGGACCGTATAGGTTAATAAGCCATATCTGTTTATTGTCCAATAACATATTTTAAAATAATCCATCTACCTTGAGGTTCTGTTTGGACAATTTGCACATTTGGATCAAAATTACTGTTAATTTAAAAAATCACCCCTTTTGAAATTCTTTGCCCATGGAAAAATATATTTCACACCCAGTCCTTTTTCCACAAAACTTCATCTAAAATTGTTGAATGTGTTTCCTATAAACAATAGATATTATATTCCTTCTCTTTTAGCCAGGTAAACATATTTTCTTATTATCTGCTAGGCCATTACAATTGTAAATGGCTGTACTTATTTCACCACTTACCATAATGAGACACAAGTTTCAACTCTATTTATCAAAATATATGTTTGTAAACGTATCATTAAAAAGTAATATGATGATTGAGTGTCTATATAACTGTACCATAATATTCACATTGCTACTAAGTTAACCTCCAATTGGTCCCCACTATTCCACCCACTAAAAGCCCTCCCAATCCCAATGCCCGGCAGACCACCCCCGACACCCCGTATCCCATAGCCCTGAAAAAACTGGGATCGATCCTTCGAAAAGAGCACACAGTGCCATTTACCGAATTGAAGTAGATCAAATGCCTTTCCATCTCCCTCACCTCGATTTGTATTATATATAGCTGGGGATCATCCTCTATTGTCCCTAACATCTTTTACTCCTTTGCAACAGTTGTGGGATACACACAATCACCGAAACACACTCAACCATAAACTCACATTCAACAGTTGCACCATCCCAGAGCCCAACTCAAGAAAGGTCTTGATTTACAAATGCACTTACAGTTGCAGCTGCATGAGAAGGCCTGGAAGACCGCAACAAAAAAATGGGCAGAAATTGAGAGATTTTATTATTGTCACATCCTAGATGATGGAGGTCAAATGTACACCTCTACCCTGAAACACCCACAATACGGTCACCCTCCCCATGGGTTACTGCAGCTAGTGTTGCCAGCACTGCCACTGCCTTGTATGAACATAGCAAGATTCAACAACTGAGACATAAACTGAACAAGTTCCACAGACATGTGACTAACAGAAATTGAATAATGTGTACAAAGAGGGGGTCAAAATCCAAAGTAACAGTGTGGTGTGGCCACCAGCTGCATTAAGTACTGCATCTCCTCCTCATGGACTGTACCAGATTTGCCAGTTCTTGCTGTGAGATGTTACCCCACTCTTCCACCAAGGCACCAGCAAGTTCCTGGACATTTCTGGGGGTAATGTCCATAGCCCTCATGCTCTGATCCAACAGGTCCCAGACGTGGTCATTGGGATTCAGATCCCAAGACATTCCTGCCTTGCAGGAAATAACGCACAGAACGAGCAGTATGGCTAGTGGCATTGTCATGCTGGAGGGTCAAGTCAGGATGAGCCTGCAGGAAGAGGAGGATGTCTTCCCTGTAACGCACAACGTTGAGATTGCCTGCAATGACAACAAGCTCAGTCCGATGATGCTGTGACACACCGCCCCAGACCATGACAGACCCCCCACCTCCAAATCGATCCTGCTCCAGTGTACAGGCCTCGGTGTAATCCTGTACCTGTCCCGTACGTATGATGTTCGGATGTACCTGTGCAGGTGTGGTTACACGTGGTCTGCCACTGCGAGGACAATCAGCTGCCCGCCCTGTCTCCCTTTAGCGCCGTCTTAGGCGTCTCACACTACGGACATTGCAATTTATTGCCCTGTCCACATATGCAGTCCTCATGCCTCTTTGCAGCATGCCTAAGGCATGTTCACGCAGATGAGCAGGGGCCCTGGGCATATTTCTTTTGGTGTTTTTCAGAGTCAGTATAAAGGCCTCTTTAGTGACTTAAGTTTTTATAGCTGTGACCTTAATTGCCTCTGTAAGCTGTTAGTGTCTTAACGACCGTTCCACAAGGTGCATGTTCATTAATTGTTTATGGTTCATTGAACAAGCATGGGAAACAGAGTTTCAACCCTTTACAATGAGGATTTGTGAAGTTATTTGAATTTTTACGAATTATCTTTGAAAGACAGGGTTCTGAAAAAAGGACGTTTCTTTTTTTTCTGAGTTTCTTTTATCTTTATTTAACCTTTATTTAACTAGGCAAGTCAGTTAAGAACAAATTCTTATTTACAATGACGGCCTACCCCGGCCAAACCCTAACCCGGATGACGCTGGGCTAATTGTGCGCCGCCCTATGGGACTCCCAATCACGGCCGGATTGTGATACAGCCTGGAATCAAACCAGGGTCTGTAGTGAGGCCTCCAGCACTGAGATGCAGTGCCTTAGACCGCTGCGCCACTCAGGAGCAGCAAAGGGGGGACCAACTCCATATTAATGCCCATGACTTTGGATTAGATGTCCGACGAGCAGGTGTCCACATACTTTTGGCCATGCAGTGTTTATAATTACTAAATGTGCACAAGTGATGCATGCTCATATATTCAAGTGTACCATAACACGTCGACTCATGACTCACACACACACACACGTCACAGCTTGACGCACAGCATGCACTGCTAATGAGGTAACCATGGAAACAAGGGGCTATATGTGTGTGGGTGTGACTCACCGAGAGGCTCTTGAACGTTGTCATACACTTCTGGATGTCTGGCCAGTCGGGGTGACTCTCCTACAGGGAGCACAGCAGAGAGCATTTATACAGCTGTACACACACACACACCACTATCAGTGATTGACAACATCCTCTTACACGTAAGACATGCACACATACATCATCAGTGAATGAGGACACTCTTACACACATGCCTGCACGTGACACACACACACACACACACACACACAAACACACTCATACACACCCAGCATCTTACAAACACACACCTGTACGTGGCACACACACACACAGCCCTACCTCCATGTGTCTCTCCAGTTCCTTCGTTAGTGTAGGGTATTTGTCCAGCCTCATGAAGGGTTTACTGAGACCTGTGGTCAGGGTCAGGATACCTGGACTACTGGCTCCCTTCCCCTCCATAAACTCCCCCAGCTCCTCACTGGAGAGAGAGAGCAAGAGAAAGAGAGCAAGAGAGAGTGAGAGCGAGAGCAAGAGAGAGAGAAAGAGAGAGAAAGAGAGAGAAAAAAAGAGAGAGAGAGAGAGAGAGAGAGAGGAGTATTAAATTGTCAAGTCTAAATATATAGTCTTTACACTCCCTGCCTGTGTAAAATTATAAATCAATGTTGTACAGTAAGAATGCTAGAACATCAGGTTCATGCTGTATTGGGTCTATGTTTACCTGTGCTGGGTGAGCACGTTGACTGCCGAGGGGTGGTTGGAGCAGTAACCCACGTAGAGAGCCTTCATCTGGGGCATCAGGTTCATGAAGAAGCCCCCTACCCTCTGCTGGCTCTCTGGAAGTCTGCGCATGTTGGGGGAAAAACACACAGGCTGAGTGACATCAAGGATCGCTGTATTACCAAAGCCAACACATAGATGTTCCTATACCCCTTATTTACCTCGACGTAAAACTGTTGTGAAATAACCCAAGTAGCAGCAGGACATATCTAATTGGATTAGAACAGCAGTGACAAGCACTTTCTCTGATCCCTGTGTGCTGATTGGTGGAAAGTATGTGAGGGGCGGGACTTACTTGGTGCACTCCTCCAGTGATTGGACGAGCATCTGCTGGAAGGTGTTGATATCCTCCAGGTTCCCCAGGATCAGGTACACATCTGTACTGCTCAGTCTGGAGAGAGGGAGGAGAAGAGAGGAGGAGGGAGGAGAAGAGGAGAAGTGGGAGGAGAGAGGGAGAGGGGAAGAAAAGAGAAGGAGAGGTGGAGGAGGAGGGAGAGGAGAAGAGAAGAAAGGGGGGTGGGAGAGAGAAAGAGAGCATGAGTTTTGGAATGCATCTAGTAGATCCAATCCAATCAGTGGCCATACAGTGTGTCATCATACAAACAGTACGACCGACAGACAGACAGTACGGCCGACAGACAGACACAGACAGACAGACAGACAGACAGACAGACAGTACGACCGACAGACGGGGGGTTTACAACAGTACAATGAGTGGAGCTTACTTCTCTGTGCTCTGGAGGGATCGCAGGTAGTTGGTCAGAAGGCTCTGGAGGTCCTTGGAATATTCTGTCTCTGTTTCTAGAATGTTCTGCAGCACCTGGGGAAAGAGAGAGATGGTGAAAGAGTGTGTGAGGGAGCGTTTTTCAACATTCTTGTTGGTTATTGAGGAGTATCACTCCATGGTTTAAGTTGTAATTTCATATCTTTGTAACTCTGAACACTTTCACTCCCTCTGACCCCTGGATGGAGGTGTAGATGAGACTGGGTCTAGTCAGGTTATGGATGGTGGTGTAGATGAGGCTGGGTCTTGTCATGCTATATATGGTGGTGTAGATGAGGCTGGGTCTAGTCATGTTATAGGTGGTGGTATAGATGAGGCTGGTCTAGTCAAATCAAATCAAATCATAGTCAGGTTATGGATGGTGGTGTAGATGAGGCTGGGTCTAGTACTGCTATGGATGGTGGTGTAGATGAGGCTGGGTCTAGTCAGGTTATGGATGGTGGTGTAGATGAGGCTGGGTCTAGTCAGGTTATGGATGGTGGTGTAGATGAGGCTGGGTCTAGTCAGGTTATCAAATCAAAATCAAATCAAATTTTATTTGTCACATACACATGGTTAGCAGATGTTAATGCGAGTGTAGCGAAATGCTTGTGCTTCTAGTTCCGACAATGCAGTAATAACAAACAAGTAATCTAACTAACAATTCCTAAACTACTGTCTTATACACAGTGTAAAGGGATAAAGAATATGTACATAAGGATATATGAATGAGTGATGGTACAGAGCAGCATAGGCAAGATACAGTAGATGGTATCGATTACAGTATATACATATGAGATGAGTATGTAAACAAAGTGGCATAGTTAAAGTGGCTAGTGATACATGTATTACATAAGGATGCAGTCGATGATATAGAGTACAGTATATACGTATGCATATGAGATGAATAATGTAGGGTAAGTAACATTATATAAGGTAGCATTGTTTAACGTGGCTAGTGATATATTTACATCATTTCCCATCAATTCCCATTATTAAAGTGGCTGGAGTTGAGTCAGTGTCAGTGTGTTGGCAGTAGCCACTCAATGTTAGTGGTGGCTGTTTAACAGTCTGATGGCCTTGAGATAGAAGCTGTTTTTCAGTCTCTCGGTCCCAGCTTTGATGCACCTGTACTGGCCTCGCCTTCTGGATGATAGCGGGGTGAACAGGCAGTGGCTCGGGTGGTTGATGTCCTTGATGATCTTTATGGCCTTCCTGTAACATCGGGTGGTGTAGGTGTCCTGGAGGGCAGGTAGTTTGCCCCCGGTGATGCGTTGTGCAGACCTCACTACCCTCTGGAGAGCCTTACGGTTGAGGGCGGAGCAGTTGCCATACCAGGCGGTGATACAGCCCGCCAGGATGCTCTCGATTGTGCATCTGTAGAAGTTTGTGAGTGCTTTTGGTGACAAGCCGAATTTCTTCAGCCTCCTGAGGTTGAAGAGGCGCTGCTGCGCCTTCTTCACGATGCTGTCTGTGTGAGTGGACCAATTCAGTTTGTCTGTGATGTGTATGCCGAGGAACTTAAAACTTGCTACTCTCTCCACTACTGTTCCATCGATGTGGATAGGGGGGTGTTCCCTCTGCTGTTTCCTGAAGTCCACAATCATCTCCTTAGTTTTGCTGACGTTGAGTGTGAGGTTATTTTACTGACACCACACTCCGAGCGCCCTCACCTCCTCCCTGTAGGCTGTCTCGTCGTTGTTGGTAATCAAGCCTACCACTGTTGTGTCGTCCGCAAACTTGATGATTGAATTGGAGGCGTGCGTGGCCACGCAGTCGTGGGTGAACAGGGAGTACAGGAGAGGGCTCAGAACGCACCCTTGTGGGGCCCCAGTGTTGAGGATCAGCGGGGAGGAGATGTTGTTACCTACCCTCACCACCTGGGGATGGCCCGTCAGGAAGTCCAGTACCCAGTTGCACAGGGCGGGGTCAAGACCCAGGGTCTCGAGCTTGATGACGAGCTTGGAGGGTACTATGGTGTTGATGGCCGAGCTGTAGTCGATGAACAGCATTCTCACATAGGTATTCCTCTTGTCCAGATGGGTTAGGGCAGTGTGCAGTGTGGTTGAGATTGCATCGTCTGTGGACCTATTTGGGCGGTAAGCAAATTGGAGTGGGTCTAGGGTGTCAGGTAGGGTGGAGGTGATATGGTCCTTGACTAGTCTCTTAAAGCACTTCATGATGACGGAAGTGAGTGCTACGGGGCGGTAGTCGTTTAGCTCAGTTACCTTAGCTTTCTTGGAAACAGGAACAATGGTGGCCCTCTTGAAGCATGTGGGAACAGCAGACTGGTATAGGGATTGATTGAATATGTCCGTAAACACACCAGCCAGCTGGTCTGCGCATGCTCTGAGGGTGCGGCTGGGGATGCCGTCTGGGCCTGCAGCCTTGCGAGGGTTAACACGTTTAAATGTTTTACTCACCTCGGCTGCAGTGAAGGAGAGACCGCATGTTTCCGTTGCAGGCCGTGTCAGTGGCACTGTATTGTCCTCAAAGCGGGCAAAAAAGTTATTTAGTCTGCCTGGGAGCAAGACATCCTGGTCCGTGACTGGGCTGGATTTCTTCCTGTAGTCCGTGATTGACTGTAGACCCTGCCACATGCCTCTTGTGTCTGAGCCGTTGAATTGAGATTCTACTTTGTCTCTGTACTGACGCTTAGCTTGTTTGATAGCCTTACGGAGGGAATAGCTGCACTGTTTGTATTCAGTCATGTTACCAGACACCTTGCCCTGATTAAAAGCAGTGGTTCGCGCTTTCAGTTTCAATACGAAACATGTCCCAGTCCACGTGATGGAAGCAGTCTTGGAGTGTGGAGTCAGCTTGGTCGGACCAGCGTTGGACAGACCTCAGCGTGGGAGCTTCTTGTTTTAGTTTTTGTCTGTAGGCAGGTATCAGAAAAATGGAGTCGTGGTCAGCTTTTCCGAAAGGGGGGCGGGGCAGAGCCTTATATGCGTCGCGGAAGTTAGAGTAACAGTGATCCAAGGTTTTTCCACCCCTGGTTGCACAATCGATATGCTGATAAAATTTAGGGAGTCTTGTTTTCAGATTAGCCTTGTTAAAATCCCCAGCAACAATGAATGCAGCCTCCGGATAAATGGTTTCCAGTTTGCAAAGAGTTAAATAAAGTTCGTTCAGAGCCATCGATGTGTCTGCTTGGGGGGGGGGTATATACGGCTGTGATTATAATCAAAGAGAATTCTCTTGGTAGATAATGCGGTCTACATTTGATTGTGAGGAATTCTAAATCAGGTGAACAGAAGGATTTGAGTTCCTGTATGTTTCTTTCATCGCACCATGCCTTGTTAGCCATAAGGCATACACACCCACCCCTCTTCTTACCAGAAAGGTGTTTGTTTCTGTCGGCGCGATGCGTGGAGAAACCCGTTGGCTGCACCGCTTCGGATAGCGTCTCTCCAGTGAGCCATGTTTCCGTGAAGCACAGAATGTTACAGTCTCTAATGTCCCTCTGGAATGCTACCCTTGCTCGGATTTCATCAACCTTGTTGTCAAGAGACTGGACATTGGCAAGAAGAATGCTAGGAAGTGGGGCACGATGTGCCCGTCTCCGTAGTCTGACCAGAAGACCGCCTCGTTTCCCTCTTTTTTGGAGTCGTTTTTTGGGTCGCTGCATGCGATCCATTCCGTTGTCCTGTTTGTAAGGCAGAACACAGGATCCGCGTCGCGAAAAACATATTCTTGGTCGTACTGATGGTGAGTTGACACTGATCTTATATACAGTAGTTCTTCTCGACTGTATGTATGAAACCTAAGATGACCTGGGGTACTAATGTAAGAAATAACACGTAAAAAAAACAAAAAACTGCATAGTTTCCTAGGAACGCGAAGCGAGGCGGCCATCTCTGTCGGCACCGGAATTACCCTGGATGGTGGTATAGATGAGGCTGGGTCTAGTCAGGTTATGGATGATGGTGTAGATGATATTTATGTTGTAATTTTGTGTTTCTGCTGACTCCAACATAGCGGAGAAATATTGCTTACGTCTGAGCGCCGTCTCAGATTATTGAATAGTGAGCGATTTCTGTAACGTGAAAAAGAAATGTGACAAAGCGATTGCATTAAGAAGCAGTGTACCTTTCTAACTATATGTAGAACATGTATATTTAGTCAAAGTTTATGATGTGTATTGCTGTTATCTGGCGTTATCTGGAGTTATCTATAATTTCTCCGGACATTTTTGTAGCATTTTTTGAACATGGCTCAATGTAAACGGAGATTTATGGATATAAATTGCATATTATTGAAAAAAACAGAAATGTACTGTGTAACATGTCCTATTACTGTCATCTGATGAAGATTTTCAAAAGGTTTGTGAATTATTTTTCTTTAATCCTGCGTTTGTGATTGCATCTTTTGTTTGACAAAATGGCTACATATCGTCTGTGTCTTTGTGGTGGTTTGATATACATATGTGCTATGTTTTCGCCGTAAAATATTTTAGAAATCTGACTCGCTGGGTAGATGAACAAGGTGTTTATCTTTCATTTGAGCTATTGGACTTGTTAATGTGTGGAGGTTAAATATTGCTAAGAATATTTTTGCATTCTGTGCGCCACTTTTTGAGTTGGGGGGTGAGGGGGGTCCCTTGGGGAACGTGTAGCGTGAACACGTTAAAGGACAAAATTAAGCAGTTTGACCGAGTGGATGTTTGGAGAACTAGACATCCCAACACAAGACAGGTGAAAGTCTTTGGGGCTAGGGTGAGTGCAGCCAGACTAGATCTCTTTTACATCCAAGAATCAGAGCAATAGACTGTTTGGCACTACCGTTCTCCCGGTGCGTTTTTCGGATCACCACATAACCATGGCTTGGTTGTCTATTTCACCAGGGCCTCAAAGAGAGGAGTATGGGTCTCTGAGTCAATGGTGGAATGTGGGGAAAGTCCAAATTTGGCTTTTCTGTCAACAGTATACAGCTCTCTCATCCTTCAGTGAAGTGGAGGTAGAGCTGGTGGGGCAAGACAATGTAGGCCTCCAGGCTAATTCAGCTGAATTACGTAGGGACCTGGGCAGTTTTTTCCAGGTTAAAGCAAAGGGAGCACTTGTAAGAGCTAGGTTCTCCATGCTCAAGGAGATGGATGCCCCAGCTCCTCCTCCTTTGGTTTGGAAAGACAGAGCGGTGAAGCCAAGGGTATGCATTGTCTACGGCTGTCTGATGGGCGGGTGACCTCTGTGGTGGGGGAGATGTGTGATCAGAGTAGAGTTGTATGAGGCAGAACTGTGTGATCCTATGTGTGCTCAGGTTTTGTTTGCAGAACTCCCTAAGCTCTCTCTGACACAGAGGCATGAAATGGACATTCCCCTGTTGCACCATGAACTAGTAGAGGCCGTAAAACAGATGTCCCCCGGCCGTGCACCTGGGGAATAATTGGACTGGACTTATTTTGCGTGTTGTGTGAGTGGTAGGAGAGTTGCCGATGAGTTGCCGTCGGGCGGCTCTGACTCTCCTGCCCAAAAAAGGGGACTTGTGTGAACTTAAGAACTGGAGGCCTGTGGCATTGCTCTGTGCAGACTACAAGATATTTGCCAAGATCCTCCCTGACGGACTGAAGTCCCATCTGGACTTTATAGTACACAAGGACCAGTCAAATTGTGTACCGGGACCCTCAATCACGGACAACTTGTTCGTAATCAGGGACATGTTGGACTTGTCGAGAGGTTCTAATGTGAACTTTGAACTGGTCTCCTAAGCTCAAGAGAAGGATTCTGTTTAATGTGATGTATGTGTTTGGATTTGGGGAAAGGTTTTTGGCTTGTGTGAAGATGTTGTATGCTGGGGCGTCATGTATGGTCAAGGTGGGAGGGGGCTTAGTACGCCAGTCTGGGAGAGGCGGGGCATTAGACAAGGATGCCCTCTATCGGGGCAGTTATATACACTAGCCATTTAGACTTTTTGGGGCCTGCTACGCAGGAGACTGCAGGGAGTGTGTTGGACAGGCATGGGTGTGGTGACAGGCATTGCCGTGTCGGCGTATGCAGATGATGTTTCTGTGATGATCAGGGATGGGCAGGATATGCAGGTACTATAGACTATTCTGAAGGTGTACAAGGGAGCTTCGTCAGCTAAGGTGAACTGGGGCAAGAGCAAAGCTCTTATGTGGGGCATGGAGGGATAGGGCCCCCCCCCCTCTGCTTCCAGGGGGTTTGCAGTGGGGTTGTGAAGGGCTTAACATTTTGGGGGTGTACCTGGGCTCGGAGAGGTGGGTCAGGAAGAACTGAGAGGCACTGTCACAGGCAGTGGTGTCAAGACTGGCCAGGTGGAGGTGGCTCCTGTCCCAAGTGTCATATAGAGGGAGGGTGCTGATAATCAACAACCTGGCAGCATCCTCCCTGTGGCATTAACTGTCTGTCCTCAAATCCCCTGTCGGTCTGGTCGCAGACATGCAATGCAAGCTGGTGGATTTTTTTCTCACAGGGCTATCACTAGCTGAGGACGGCCGTGTTGAAAACAATTCAGATGACGTACATTTCCATCCACGAAGGAGGCCAGGACCTGGTGGAACTGGAGAGCAGGGTGGCTGCATTCCTACTAAAGGCGGTGCAGAGACTGCTGTACCATACTGATGCCGGCTGGAGAGAACCAGCACCCGTGCTGCTGAGGAGAGCTGAATACAGCAGGTCTCTGATTTTTACTCTGCGTTGCTGAAGGCCTGGCAGCTGCTGACGCCCACACAGGAAGGCGGTGCGGAACCTGGGCTGTTGGAGAAGCCTATCTTCCACAATCCAGCCCACCTTTTAAGATCGGTTCAATCAGCCTCCCTGCAGAAGTGACTGATGGCAGCGGATTTACTAAGGTTGGGTGACCTGCAGCTCCTGGCACAACAAACACAACTAACATCTCTTAGGCTACTTGAGAAATTCCTGGGGAGGTCCAGGAGGCCCTGTCTGAGCCGGTAATGGGGGTGTCTCTCTCTCTGTCTTTTTCTTTGTCTCTCCCTCTAGTATAGCACGTATTTACTTGTTCTCTCTTCTCAGTAAACCAGAGCACTGAGATACATTCAAATGTCAGGAACACAACACAACACACACACAGAACTAGGTCAAGCTATCTGGAGCGGCCAGGGCACCTCAGGCCTACAGCGTTAAGAGTAATGTCAAGCTTTAAAAAGCCGGTTTTCTTTTATTGAGGATAGTTACAGCAGTATTGAGAGACACACGCAAACAGAAAGAGAGAGAGAGAAAGAGACAGACAGAGAAAGGGAGAGAGAGAAAGAGCCAGAGAAAGGGAGAGAAAGAGACAGACAGACAGTGAGAGAAGTAAGTTGGATGACCAGGTCTTACCAGGTTGTAGTAGGTCTTGCTAATGGCCGTAGTGTCAACACCTTTTGGGGGGCTCTTGAGGGTCCCAGATTTGGGGGACACTTGTTTGTCTCAGAGGGAGAGGGAGAAATTAGTTATTTCTCTCCATCAGACACTATCCTTTTCCTTCACGTCCTTTCTGATATTCCTGGGTTATGTGATGTCCAGTAGCAAGAATAATAAGGGATACCTACCACAGCCTTTGATCTCACGGACATAGTTGCTAGGGAACCAGCCGGTCTTGCCGTTGAAGTTCCCCTCCCACCAGCCGCCCTCCTCCTGGCGTGTCACATTGATGACATCCCCCTTGTTGAAGGACAGCTCGTCCTCATTGGTTTGTTCAAAATTGAAGCGAGCCTTGACCAATAGCTGCGTCCCGCTGCCCTCAGACATGTCCTATAGGAGAGGTAGAGAGGTGAGGAGGGAGAGAGAGTGGGAGGTAGGGCAGTAGAGAGGGGAAGGTAGGGAGGCAGAGAGAGGGAGGTAGGGAGGCAGAGAGAGGGAGGTAGGTAGAGGTAGGGAGGTAGGGGAGGTAGAGAGAGGGGGAGGAAGGGAGGTAGAGAAGGGGGGGAGAGAGAGGAGGAGGGAGGAGAGAGGGGAGGTAGGGAGGCAGAGAGAGGGAGGTAGGGAGGCAGAGAGAGGGAGGTAGGTAGAGGTAGGGAGGTAGGGGAGGTAGAGAAGGGAGGTAGAGAAGGGAGGTAGAGAAGGGGAGGTATGGAGGTAGAGGAGGGTGGTAGAGAAGGGGAGGAAGGGAGGGAGGTAGAGAAGGGAGGTAGGTAGGTAGGGAGGTAGAGACGGGAGGTAGAGAGGTGAGGAGGGCGGTAGAGAGGGGGAGGTAGGGAGGTAGAGAGGGGGGAGGTAGGTAGGTAGAGAAGGGGAGGTAGGGAGGTAGAGAAGGGGAGGAAGGGAGGTAGAGAGGGGGAGGTAGAGAAGGGGAGGTAGGGTGGTAGAGAGGGAGAGGTAGGTAGGTAGGTAGGTAGGTAGGTAGGTAGGTAGGTAGGTAGGTAGGTAGGTAGGTAGGTAGGGGCAGGTAGGTAGAGAGGTAGAGAAGGGGAGGTAGAGAAGGGGAGGTAGGGAGGTAGAGAGGTAGAGAATGGGAGGTAGGGAGGTAGAGAGATAGGTAGGGGAGGTAGGGAGGAGGTAGGTAGGTAGGTAGAGAAGGGGAGGTAGGTAGGTAGAGAAGGGGAGGTAGGTAGGTAGGTAGGTAAGTAGGTAGGTAGGTAGGTAGGTAGGTAGGTAGGTAGGTAGGTAGGTAGGTAGGTAGGTAGGTAGGTAGAGGTAGGGGGAGGTAGGTAGGTAGGTAAAGAGGGGGAGGTAGGGCGGTAGAGAGGGGGAGGTAGGGAGGTAGAGAGGGGGAGGTAGGGAGGTAGAGAGGGGGAGGTAGGGCGGTAGAGAGGGGGAGGGGGGTAGAGAGGGGAGGTAGAGAGGGGGGGGGGAGGCAGAGAGGGGGGGAGGTAGGGCGAGGTAGAGAGGGGGAGGTAGAGCGGTAGAGAGGGGGAGGTAGAGAGGGGGAGGTAGGGCGGTAGAGAGGGGGGGTAGAGAGGGGGGTAGAGAGTGGAGGTAGAGAGGGGGGTAGAGAGGGGGAGGTAGAGAGGGGGAGGTAGGGCGGTAGAGAGGGGGTAGAGAGGGGGAAGTAGGGCGGTAGAGAGGGGGGTAGAGAAGGGGGAAGTAGGGCGGTAGAGAGGGGGGGTAGAGAAGGGGGAAGTAGGGCGGTAGAGAGGGGGGGTAGAGAAGGGGGAAGTAGGGCGGTAGAGAGGGGGGGTAGAGAAGGGGGGTAGACATAGATGCACTTGGAGATACAGACATTTCAGAAGTTGTGCTTCAGCACTGAGGCTGCTTTGTGCGTATCTACATGTTTCTCACCAGGCTGCGGAACTGGTTCTGAAGCAGCTTGGAGGATCGACCCAGTGATGACTGGGAGGCCAGAGACTCAAACGACTTGATCCGATAGGCTGACGAGTGACGGGCACAGACACTGTCACTGCCCACTCCAATGTCTACAGATAAAGAATAGAGCAGTTACATAGCATTCGGAAAGTATTCAGACCCTTTGACTTTTTCCAAAATGTTGTTATGTTCTAGCCTTATTCTAAAATTGATTAAATAAAAGGTTTTCCTAATCAATCTACACACAATACCCCATAACGACAAAGCAAAAACAGGTTTTTGGACATTTTTGCTAATTTATTACAAATAAAAACAAAAATACCTTATATACATAAGTATTCAGACCCTTTGCTATGAGACTCTCATTTGAGTTCAGGTGCATCCTGTTTCCATTGATCATCCTTGAGATGTTTCTACAACTTGATTGGAGTATACCTGTGGTAAATTCATTTGATTGGACATGATTTGGAAAGGCACACACCTGTCTATATGAGGTCCCACAATTGACAGTGCATGTCAGAGCAAAAACCAAGTCATACGTTCGAAGGAATTGTTCATAAAGCTCAGAGACAGGATTGTGTCAAGGCACAGAAAAAATTATGCAGCATTGAAGGTCACCAAGAACACACTGGCCTCCATCATTCTTAAATGGAAGAAATTTGGAACCACCAAGACTCTTCCAAGAGCTGGCCGCCCGGCCAAACTGAGCAATCGGTGGAGAAGGGCCTTGGTCAGGGAGGTGACCAACAGTCTGATGATCACTCTGACAGAACTCTAGATTTCCTCTGTGGAGATGGGAGAACCTTCCAGAAGGACAACCATCTCTGCAGCACTCCACCAATCAAGCCTTTATGGTAGAGTGGCCAGATGGAAGCCCCTCCTCAGTAAAAGGCAAATGACAGCCTGCTTTGAGTTTGCCAAAAGGCACCTAAAGGACTCAGACAATGAGAAACAAGATTTTCTGGTCTGATGAAACCAAGAATGGCCTGAATGCCAAGCATCATGTCTGGAGGAAACCTGGCACCATCACTATGGTGAAGCATAGTGTTGGCAGCATCATGCTGTGGGGATGTTTTTCAGTGGCAGGAACTTGGGAGACTAGTCAGGATCGAGGGAAAGATGAACGGAAGCAAAGTACAGAGAGATACTTGATGAAAATCTGCCCCAGAGCACTGCGGACCTCACCTGGGTGAGGCTTTACCTTCCAACAGGACAACGACCCTGAGCACACAGCCAAGAGTGGCTTCGAGACAAGTCTCTGAATGTCCTTGAGCGGCCCAGCCAGATCCCAGACTTGAACCCGATCGAACATCTCTGGAGAGACCTAAAAATAGCTGTGCAGCGACACTACATATCCAATCTGACAGAGCTTGAGAGGATCTGCAGAGAAGAATGGGAGAAACACCCCAAATACAGGTGTGCCAAGCTTGTAGCGTCATACCCAAGAAGACAAGATGCTGTAATCGCTGCCAAAGGTGCTTCAACAAAGTACTGAGTAAAGGGTCTGAATACTTATGTAAATACTATTTCATTATTATTATTATTTTTAATTTGCAAAAAAATCTAAAACAGTTTTTGCTTTGTCATTATGGGGTATTGTTTGTAGATTGATGGAACAAAATGTGGAAAAGTCAAGGGGTCTGAATACATTCTGAAAGCACTGTATTTATACACACACACACACAATACACTGTATATACACACACACAATACACTGTATTTATACACACGCAATACACTGTATTTATACACACAATACACTGTATTTACACACACACAATACACTGTATATACACACACACACACAATACACTGTATATACACACACACACAATACACTGTATATACACACACACATAATACACTGTATTTATACACACAATAGAATAGTTATACTGAACACACATACTCACATGAGCTGCGCACATGCACACAAACACACACTTTCTACTAACCTGCAGTCACTTTGTTGAGAGCCACCAGACTGCTGAGTATCTTGGAGAAGTTCAGTCCTAGGAGCAGATCACTGGGCTCAAACAGCTGTGGGAGACGAGAAAAAGACGGGTCAGTGTGTGTGTGTGTATCAGTGGAGGCTGGTGAGAGGATCTATAGGAGGACGGGCTCATTATAATGCTGGAATGGAATTCATGGAACGGAGTCAAATATGTGGTTTGCATGTGTTTGATACCGTTCCATTTATTCCATTCCAGCTATTACATTGAGCCTGTCCTCCTATAGATCCTCCCACCAGTCGCCACTGTGTTTGTTTGCAAGTGTGTGTGCTTGCATGTATGCACATCATTCCTGTGTGTAACACTGTGTTAGTGCCAAAACTAGAATACATGGAGACATGCCAAAAAGTCATGGGGGGGGGGGGCACTGGAGCTGGGTCATCACAATGCCAGCCACTGCCAATCAATACAACTCATTTTCACTAGCACAGTAGCATACAGACAGCTTCACAAACTACTGTAAACCAAGTGGGTTGTGGAAAACATCAGATGAGCAAAAATGTCCTGTGCAGCACAAGAAGAGGTAGTTGACTGGAGTAGAGTAGATAGTTTGGAGTTAATGTGCTTGTGGGGTGAATTAATGTAGTTTCATTCTCTCCATGTAAAATGTCTGTTAAATGTATGTCACTCTCTCCATCTCTCCCTCCCCTTCTATCTCTCCCTCCCTCCCCTTCTATCTCTCCCTCCCTCCCCTTCTATCTCTCCCCCTCTCTCTCCCTCCCTCCCCCTCCATCTCTACCTCCCCTTCTATCTCTCCCTCCCTCCTCCTCCATCTCTCCCTCCCTCCCCCTCCATCTCTCTCCATCTCTACCTCCCCTTCTATCTCTCCCTCCCTCCTCCTCCATCTCTCAATCTCCCCCTCCCTCCATCTCTACCTCCCCTTCTATCTCTCCCTCCCTCCTCCTCCATCTCTCCCCCTCCATCTCTCAATCTCCCCCTCCCTCCATCTCTCTCCATCTCTACCTCCCCTTCTATCTCTCCCTCCTTCCTCCTCCATCTCTCCCCATCTCTACCTCCCCTTCTATCTCTCCCTCCCTCCCCCTCCATCTCTACCTCCCCTTCTATCTCTCCCTCCCTCCTCCTCCATCTCTCCCTCCCCTCCATCTCTCCCTCCCTCCCTCCTCCATCTCTCCCTCCCTCTCCATCCTCTCCATCTCTACCTCCCCTTCTATCTCTCCCTCCCTCCACCTCCATCTCTCCCCCTCCATCCCTCCATCTCCCTCCCTCCATCTCTCCCCATCTCTACCTCCCTCCTCCATCTCTCCCTCCCTCCCCTCCATCTCTCCCTCCCTCCCCCTCCATCTCTCCCTCCCTCCCCCTCCATCTCTCTCCATCTCTACCTCTCCATCTCTACCTCCCTTCCCTCTCTCTCCTCCATCCTCCTCCTCCATCTCTCTCTCCCTCCCTCTCCATCTCTACCTCCCCTTCTATCTCTCCCTCCCTCCTCCTCCATCTCTCCCTCCCTCCCCTCCATCTCTACCTCCTCCTCCATCTCTCCCTCCCTCCTCCATCTCTCCCTCCCTCCCCCTCCATCTCTCTCCATGTCTACCTCCCCTTCTATCCCCCCCCATCCATCTCTCCCTCTCTGTGCAGTGGTTAATGTCGGACCACTGATGGGGAGTGACTGAGATGTGGCTCCCTTTTATCTTCCACTCTGATTCCAGACAGTCTATGCCCTGAGAGAATGTGTGTGTGTGTGTGTGTGTGTGTGTGTGTGTGTGTGTGTGTGTGTGTGTGTGTGTGTGTGTGTGTGCGCGCATGGCCTGCACTGTGCTATTTCCTGAGTTCCAGTCCCATAGAGGTACATATTACATACAAACATGTAATGATTGTGTGAAGGTTTTGGATGTCAAATAATATGTGCAGAAAAAGTGAAATGACACACCTCACAATTTGCTCCAATGTGGTTTATTGACACAATGTTTCAATCATTCGGGCTTAACCAGAGCTGAGCGTACAAGGACTGGTTTCACTGTGGCCCTTCCACCCCAGCCCTGACATGATAGATGCAGTAGGTGAAATCAGGAGTGCTGCTATATGGCTTTAACTTATCCAGAATATCAGATCAGTGGCCACTCCAATGGAGGGAGGAAGGGTGCATTTCAAAAGTTATCTAAACTGGATCGATGACTACAAGGAGTGTGGAAACTCTTAGGGTCACTTCCTGTTGTCAACAGGTCAGAGGTGAAGGGTCAGCTAACTGCTGCACAGAGTGTGTGACATGGCTCCAAACAGTCTGAAGACAACAACAACAAAAAACACATTTACTTGAAGAAGAGTGAAGATGCAAAGTTTGGTAACAGAATGACAGTTTGTGCTGATAGTCATTATGTTAATATTGCCTCAGCACGGTTCGTCATGGAAATGTGTTTTTGAAAGGGTTTCTGTGGAAAATGTTAAAAGTAGTCATTGTGCATAGTTGTGTGGTTTGTTTAGCAATCAGTGTTTTTTGTTTGGCATACATTTTAAAGTGACAAATCTGAGTCTCAGCATCACTGTTACTGTGGAATTGCCCATAGAATAATCCCAAGAAAACAACATAAACACGCACATACCAAACAGTATACAATCATCTGCCAAACACACACCCATCAGAAGCAGGTCGGGGCTTAAAAAGTGCTGGCAGAACAACGTGTGGGTACGTACACACACACACACACACCCCTAATCTGCTGCCCAATGCAGCTAGCTGTTCTGTGAGCCAGCAGTAATTTGGGGTCTGGAGAGGGTCTATGATGTCTGGCCATGTCCTACACTGTTATAATCCAGCTCCCTGTATGTTACACAAACACACAGCTCGCTCTCCTCTCCTCCCTAAAGCAGCTTATAGGGAAACAGGTTTACGGTATGAGGGGCATGGAGGGCTGCTGTGAGGATTTCATGGTCTGTCTATCTGCACACCTGGGAAGCTTAGTTATCCCAAAAACACCCCATGACTCGGAGAGAGGGAGACGAGCAGTCCACGTCACAGAGATTGGAATCAGTCCAAACTCAAACATTAATTTACTACCCCAGTGTTTTCCAAGCCTGGTCCTGGGGATCCAAACGGGTACACATTTGAGTTTTTGCTCCAGCTCTCAGACACCTGATACAACTAAGCAACTCATCAAGCCTTTGATGAATAGCATCATGGTGCTGGGGCAAAAACAAAACTGTGCACCACTTTGGGTCCCCCGGACCAGGCTGGTCGAGATGTTTAGCATCTCTATTACAATGTTATTCTGTCTCAACATCAGTGTTGTCATAATGCGTCTGTGATATGGCTATTCAAATAAAGGCTTTTTCAAATCAATAATACCTACTCAGCACTAGTAGGTACTGCTACCCTGTCTATATTGCCAAGTGATGTTTAATCAATGTGTATTTATTCCTTGAGTTATTCTTTTTCTATTTTTTCTCTCTGCATTGTTGAGAAGGGCCCAAAAGAAAGAATTTAACTTTTAGTCTACACTTGTTGTTTACTAAGCATGTGACAAACATTGGATTTGATTTATGAAATTCTTATCCAAGAAGAGAAGGCTGTGTGTTCAACATTCAACACCAAGCACAAGTAAGCCATTAACAAAATCATATTCAAACCCCTTTATTCTACAGTGCCCTCCCTCTCAGTCTCTATTTCTCTCCCATCTCCTTCTCTCCTGCAGACTCTGTGAGGAAAGTCAATAGTGAAGATCGAACAGTGAGCTGTATTGTCCAGACTGGGTGGGTTCAATGACTCCTCTATGCACTGACACAGTACCAAACTCTCTCTCTCTCTCTGTGTGTGTCTGTGTGTGGTAGCCATTGCCCTCTAACCACAGATCTAGAATCTGACTGTTCACCCTAATCATTATTCGTATTCATTATTATTATTATTCGTAGCACGCGCTCCAGCAGGTATATCTCACTGGTCACCCCCAAAGCCAATTCCTCCTTTGGTCGTCTTTCCTTCCAGTTCTCTGCTGCCCATGACTGGAACTAATTGCAAAAATCTCTGAAGCTGGAGACTCACATCTCCCTCACTAGCTTTAAGCACCAGCTGTCAGAGCAGTTTACAGATCACTGCACCTGTACTTAGCCTATCTGTAAACAGCCCATCTATCTACCTACCTCATCCCCATACTGGCATTTATTTTGCTCCTTGGCACCCCAGTATCTCTACCTGCACATTCATCTTCTGCCGATCTACCATTCCAGTGTTTAATTGCTATATTGTAATTACTTCGCCACCATGGCCTATTTATTTCCTTGCCTCATTTGCACACACTGTATATAGACTTTTTGTTTTCTTTTGTTCTGCTGTATTATTGACTGTATGCTTTGTTTATTCCATGTGTAACTCTGTGTTGTTGTATGTGTCGAATTGCTATGCTTTATCTTTATCGTGGCGGCAGGGTAGCCTAGTGGTTAGAGCGTAGGACTAGTAACCGGAAGGTTGTGAGTTCAAACCCTCGAGCTGACAAGGTACAAATCTGTCGTTCTTCCCAGGCCGTCATTGAAAATAAGAATGTGTTCTTAACTGACTTGCCCTTTTAAATAAAGGTAAAATAAAAATAAAAATAAAATCTTGTCCAGGTTGCAGTTGCAAATGAGAACTTGTTCTCAACTAGCCTACCTGGTTAAATAAAGGTGAAATAAATAAAAAATTATTGTCAAAGTCTTTGATATAACAGTTGACACAGACAGCATTGGCTGCTGCTGTATGAGAAAATAGCAAAACATCCCAATAAAAAGAAGACCACACCTTCTGACAACTCTGTGTGGATTCATTGACCAAGTGTAGCCTAATTCTCGGTGGCGGGTATCTGGATAACTAGCTGGTGTTTCCAAATCTGGAATGGGGGACACAAGCGCAACGTCATGCACGTAGGCTATGGGGGCGAGCGGAGAAAGACGACGACTTACATAATGGAAAAGCATCCGTCTGATAACCTGGGCCAGACCGTTTAACAAAATACATTAGCTAGCTATCTGCACTTGGAGCCTACAAGATAATGTTACATTGTTACAGTTTTAAACGACTGCACCAAATAATTGCAGCGTGACTGTTACAATGTTGCGATTGTGGATGTGCCATTTCAGTGCAGGCGACAAACAAGGCAGCCTCACACCCGGCGATGGGTGATTGTTCTCGGCTCGGAGTCCAGCCTCCTCCCACTGCCAGTAGGCCTATCCCTCCGTCCACTTCGTGGCCCCATTGTTTATTATGTCACATTGGAAATGTGTAAGACTTTACGTAGGTTCTTTATCTTTCTTATTAAATGTTGGATGCATGTTTGTGGGGTTATTTTATGGAGAACTTACCTCTACGCGAAACGAAGTGCAGCCTTTGAGAAACTCCTTTATGTTGCTCAAGCACTCGCCGTCGTTCTTCGGTTCTTGGTAGATCTGTGATAACAAAAATGCATATGAGAAACACGAATTTCGATCAAAAAAATTTTTTTCCCCCGTAGCCTAGCTACTTGGAAGCAGTCTAAAGTCTTATGCGCGTTTTGATTCAGAGTAGAAGCCAACATTCCCTCTCCTGGGCTTGCTTCTACAATAAACCCACAGATTCTCTAGCAGGGAAGTAGGCATTGGATTGAGGGAAATGACGTTGGCGAATGGGAGCTGTGAGAAACAACACAACAGCATTGAGGGGAGGACGCTAGCAACTCCTCTGAACAGAGAGGCGGGATGGATACATTTGACCAAAACAGAAACAATATCAAAGAACGGATGGGAAATAAATAAGTGACACGAAGTACAATGCCAATGTGAATGGGTGTAACGCGGCCTCTGAATCTAGAAGGAGAGATCTGACGACACACCTTTTATTACCAGTCTATAACCATAGGCTACACGAACTGCCCGTGAGATATACAACAATAGATACACATTGGACGCTGGTTGAGGCTGGACATATAGATACTATACCAGAGTAATTACCAGTTAAATGACCTGTAGCCTATCAGTCTAGCCCATGCAGTTAGATGACCTGTAGCCTATCAGTCTAGCCCATGCAGTTAGATGACCTGTAGCCTATCAGTCTAGCCCATGCAGTTAGATGACCTAGCCCAGCCAGTTAGATGATAGCCATCAGTCTAGCCCATGCAGTTAGATGACCTGTAGCCTATCAGTCTAGCCCATGCAGTTAGATGACCTGTAGCCTATCAGTCTAGCCCATGCAGTTAGATGACCTGTAGCCTATCAGTCTAGCCCATGCAGTTAGATGATCAGCCTATCAGTCTAGCCCATGCAGTTAGATGACCTGTAGCCTATCAGTCTAGCCCATGCAGTTAGATGACCTGTAGCCTATCAGTCTAGCCCATGCAGTTAGATGACCTGTAGCCTATCAGTCTAGCCCATCAGTTAGTGACCTAGCCTATCAGTCTAGCCCATGCAGTTAGATGACCTGTAGCCTATCAGTCTAGCCCATGCAGTTAGATGACCTGTAGCCTATCGTCTAGCCCATGCAGTTAGATGACCTAGCCCATGCAGTTAGATGCCTATCAGTCTAGCCCATGCAGTTAGATGACCATGTGTACCTATCAGTCTAGCCTATCAGTCTAGCCCATGCAGTTAGATGACCTGTAGCCTATCAGTCTAGCCCATGCAGTTAGATGACCTGTAGCCTATCAGTCTAGCCCATGCAGTTAGATGACCTGTAGCCTATCAGTCTAGCCCATGCAGTTAGATGACCTGTAGCCTATCAGTCTAGCCCATGCAGTTAGATGACCTGTAGCCTATCAGTCTAGCCCATGCAGTTAGAATATAATAGGATATATAACATAATAAAATAATAACTTCATTTTCCCTAGAGGGAAGACTTGCTACGTGCTACTGTTCGGTATTTTCTTAGACTACAGAACACTGAGATATCACGCTTTCTCCTCCTTTCTACTTGTGGCCAGTAGCTCATCATCAGGTGGTCACCATGGGCAGATTTCAATAGCCTACTCTATCAGACCATAAGAACAGAATCAACGGTTGGCCAGAACCCTGGTTAGATTAGGCTATAGGTGATGTTCTCCTGTAAGGTGATGGAAGTGTATCTCTCTTCCAGCACTAGGCTAGTTTGTTGTCAGAGAGGCATTTAAGATAAAGAACGCCAGGGAACGCCCAAGCTGTCTGAAACCACACAGGATTTGGGGTACACAATATATAACAAGGCTAAAGTGACTGGGGATTTTGGTGTTGACAGACATACATTACAAATACCGCACTGTTGCTTTAAATGTGGAGAGGGTCTCTCTCTCTCTCTCTCTCTCTCTTATCTGTGCGCTTTTGCGGTCAATGGCGGCCCACTCTTGTGGTGTACCCTCATACATCCCCACTAGCTGGTGATCCGGATTATGTGTCAAACATAGCCTACATATAAACCATAGGCTATAGGCCTATAGATCATGTGCATTCACGTACTACCGCGTAATGCGCTTTGGATTCCAATCTCACAACGCATCTGCATCTGCTATATGTGGCCTTTTATGTTGCCTGTCTCCAGAAAAAAACGAAAATCCATAGGCTACACAATTCCCAAACCATAGAGCTCATACATTTAAGAGTTTGTTTGACAACAACACAAAATGCGTCTCGTCGTTTGTCTTGGTTTAAGAATATACAAAGGCTGCTAATAATTGCGCACAGAATAGATCGTCGTGACTCGCATCTGCCACAGCGAACGGTCTGGTCTGTCTGTCTGTTTAAACCTATCACACGCTTGAGTGTAGGCCTACTGACATATGTGCAACCATTTGTAGCTGTTTTTAGGAACAATAACCTACGCTCTCGTGACCTACAAATGAATCTCTTAATGGGCCAGCGGGCCACGAGAAGCGAGATACACCGCGTTATGTCACGGTTCTTGCCGCATAGACGGGCCGATGAAGCTGGCGGCAAGAGGGGAAGACAAGCGGCAGTTCTGTCCTTACTTTGTCCATGGAGCCCGGGCTCAGCCGCTCCAGCAGTCTGCACAAGACCACCCCATCTTTGAGGGAGGTTTGTAAAAATGCCTCTGGATCCGATATTGTCTTTTTCGGCGACTCCAGCACCCCGAGTGTGATCAGCCAAGTGACCGTCTGCTCCGCGGAATTCATGGCCTCAGTCTCGGAGGAAAATTCAACGAAGCGACAGGTTTTTGCGTATTTCAATAGCTACCCCTGGTACGCAATCATCTGGGGCGTTAAAACAAAAACATTATCCTTCCATACATGCGAGCTTTGTTGGAGGACTGTAACCGCGAAAGATCCCTCCTTTCTTTTCTTTATTGTCTATACCAGGTGGATTTGGATGATGCTCGGTTTGTGAAAATACAGCGGGTCTGTTCCACCGGTCGTTTACTCTCTTGTGTGTGGTATTTTTTCTCCTGCTCCAACCTGGCAAGCTGTCAGATGCAGTTCACTGTGATGCGCTCGAGCAGCAGACTGCATATGCGCATCGCTGCCGCCAGCCCAGCCACTCATCCGACAGCAGATGACATCACAGCAACAAGGACAGAAGCTAGTCCAACCAGTTGTTGGCGGGGACATTTTTGTCTGAATAGCTCGGCATGGCTTTGCATAGCAGCAGCATAATCCCTTTATCACACTGTATATGTGTTTTTGAGAGGGAAGGAGAAAGCAAAGTCGACGGATTACAATGTATGTCGCCTGCAACTTGACTGATGCTTTTAGACGGGTCTTATCGTCGGTGTCTGATGTAGGAGGACTAGTTAGGCTGGATTCATATCCCAATGGAACTAACCAGCAGTATCAAAGTTGTGACCCTTTACATGGGACCATTTTGACGATTTACAAAATAATTCCCCATGAAGACTATTAATATCGGTGAATTAAGAATGGATAAATGTATTCTGAATTTCCCATTGTGCCTGTCTTCTAAACTAAAACCATTGTCAGAATCTCCTATCCCATTAGCCTAGTTGGAGAGCAGTGGTTGGACTCTCCTTCAGTTCACATATTGTCCACACGGTGGTGCTCCTTAGTCTCTCTGCGCATTTTTTTATTTTTTAATATTTTAATTTTATTTAACCTTTATTTAACTGTCTGTCCCTTTTTGTCTCTGTCTGTCTCTCTCTATCTCTCTCTAACACTCATGACCGATCACCTACCTGGAGGAATCTGGAATCCCTGAGGGTCTCCATGGATACCGCTGGAAGCTGTCCTAGTCTGTCGATCTCTCTGGAGCACTGTGTGTGGTTAGGAGGTTGGACTCCTGAGGCCCAGGTGTTTATCATGGTGTCTAAACAGGCATTGTTGAGGGACACACCAGAGCCTCTTTGGTCCTGTCACCACCAGCCTGTTACTGTGGAGACTGCCCCAGGTCTCTCTCTCTCTATTGACATCTCTCTAACATCCTCTCTTTCTTTCCCTCCATGTCTTCTCACTCCCTATCATCCACTTATGTAATTTCCTCTTTGCCAATTACATTTTCCACACTGTTTTTCCATGAGCTCTCTCTAAAAAACGTTTTATAATATTTTATTGACTTTATTTACAACATTTTTTAGTTGAATTGAAACATTGTAAGTATTCCAGTGGTATAACATGTCATTAAAGCTCCTGTATGTGGACGGGAGGGAAGGGAAACAGTCAGATCTCATGAAAGTGTGTGTGTGTGTGTGTGTGTGTGTGTGTGTGTGTGTGTGTGTGTGTGTGTGTGTGTGTGTGTGTGTGTGTGTGTGTGTGTGTGTGTGTGTGTGTGTGTGTGTGTGTGTGTGTGTGTGTGTGTGTGTGTGGGTGAGAGAGAGAGAGAGAGAGAGACAGTAATAAGAGTGTGTGTTCATGGCCAGTTCATAAAGGACCAGCAGAATTCACATCAGGGGAGGTCTCATTAGTACTAGGGGAAACAGAAGAGAACAGCGAGGGAGAGAGAGACGAAATGAGAGCTGAGAGAAGAGCTTCAGTAACATCTGGAACACCTGCTGTGGGCAGACCAGGAGGAAAGAACAGACACTCAGCAACATAAATATGAGCTACTAACATGTCACACACTGAAACACCATACGGCCTGTTACTAATGATCCTGTCACGGCTCAAGTATGTGTGTGTGTGTGTGTGTGTGTGTGTGAGAGAGAGAGTAAATGAGAGAGAGAGGGAGCGATAATAGTGTGTGTGTTCTTTATCCCCCTCTTTATCTCACCCTCTCTTTATCTCCCCCTCCCTTTATCTCCCCTCTCTTTATCTCGCCCTCTCTTTATCTCCCCCTCCCTTTATCTCCCCTCTCTTTATCTCCCCCTCCCTTTATCTCTCCCTCTCTTTATCTCTCCCTCTCTTTATCTCCCCCGCTCTTTATCTCCCCCTCCCTTTATCTCTCCCTCTCTTTATCTCCCCTCTCTTTATCTCCCCCTCCCTTTATCTCTCCCTCTCTTTATCTCCCCTCTCTGGACGAAGAAGAATATGTAAACAGCACTTTATTGATTACTTTTACTATTTTATAACCAACTTCCACATGATTTAACATAATGCAGACAGTTGCCTGTGCTTCATTGCTATTGTGTTGGAGAGATACTGACTTAATAACTTACAGTACGAGCCTCTGATATACACACATAATAACACACACACATGTGCATACACACACACACACACTGCCACCTCCTCCTCTTTCCCATAGTGCTATATCTCACCCAGTGAAAGGGTCTACTTGACCTCTCTGTCATCCTCCATGTCCACAGGGAACAGAGAAGCCACACCTGGACCACAAACAGACATACGCATGCATGCACACACAGACACACACACACATACCACACCACACACACACAAACACCAGGGCCTGCCCATGGTCTGATAACCGTAAACAGGTCACCGTGGGTATATTAGCAGTGCAGTCTCTGAGGGGTTCAACCAAAACTCAACCACGTTGAACTAGGAGAGGCGAGACACATCCCGGTGAAGCTAGTGGCTTCCTCCTCATTGTAGAGCAGGAGTTTCCCTTTAACCACTGGTTATAAGCAAATAGTATATGTATTTCTATACTATGTTATACTATTTTACTATACTACTATACTATACTATTATACTACACTGTACTGTACTACTATACTGCTATAATGTATTACTATACGACTATACTTTACTAGAAACACAAATTATATGCACATATACTATATTATACACATATGTATGTTTCGTACACATATAAACACACATGTATTATTTCTGTCAATGTTTGACGTTTTTTACCAGACTGTTCAGTTCAATTCTGTCTTTTTCCTAGTGTCATAATTTCCCCAACAATGTTGAATCCCTTTGCAATTGCAGTTCGTGACACCCTTTGTAATCCAGTGGAGGCTGGTGAGGGGAGGACGGCTCATAATAATGTCTGGAATGGAGCAAATGGAATGGTGTCAAACACATGGAAACCATCTATTTGAGTTTTTTGATTCCATTCCTCTTATTCCACTCCATCCACTACCATGATCCCATCCTCCCCAATTAAGGTGCCACCAACCTCCTGTGATTCTCTCGGAGTGAACATCTGAGTGAAAATACTTAAATGAATGAGAGCCGAATAAGCAAATACAGTATCTGTGTTTCTGACATAGGTTAGTTGTTATTAGTTTATAGATGTGATCAGTGGCACCTGTCTGTCTCAATGGTTGAGCAGGACAGTTTGCCATCAAAAGCAACACTTATACTGTAGAAGGAAAATAACTCAAGGAATATTGAACCACCAATAACACAAATTGCCTTACTAATGTTGTTCATTAAATTAAATTAAATAGAAACTCTGTATAATCCCTCCTGACTCCTTTCTTATTTAGACATTTGGTCTTATCAGGGCAGGGAGGCCATATTTGTCTTCCTTCGCCCTCTCCCTTTTCTCTCTCCACTTTTTGGTTATATTCTTCAAGTAGCCTCTTATTCCAATGTGGCATGCACTGTTGCTGTGCACCTGGAAAAGGGACAGAGTGTTATAACTCTTCAACCTCTACATTCATGATTTGGCTTAGCTATTCTTTACCAAACCAACGATTCTGCATTATCAATTTAATTATTCAAATGTAAAAAAATATGCACAGCCTGACCTACCTGTGCCTCTTTTTCCTTCAGAATCTTCTTCTGGGCTATCTCCGCTTCCATGTGTCGCATCTGTTTGGTCCATCCATCTTCTCTTAAGCTCCAAACCATCTCCATCGCCTGCATCTGGTCTGATAACCTGGCCTTGTCCTTGGCCCAGTCGCTCTGCTCATTTCCCCAGGCTTTCTCGGTCTGGACAATTTTCACTACCAGTCTCTGAATAGTCTCCTGGAGTGCAGTTTTCCCTGTCTCTGCCATCTTGATCTCTGCCTCTGTTGTTTTCGAGGCACACCAGAGATCCTTGATTATCTTTTGAAAGCTCTCTGCTTCATCTATTAGAGCAGATTTCTCCCTCTTCCAAAGCTTCTCCAGTTTTGACCACTGGTCTGAAAACATGGCTTTGGCCTTGTTCCAGTCTTCCTGCTCTTTTCCCCAGGCTTCCTCTGTCCTCACCTGTTTCTTCACCAGTCTTTGAATGATCTCATCGAGGGTAGTTGTTTCTGCCTCTGCCATCTCCTTTAGAGCTTTCTCTTGGACTGCATATTTATTCTGCTCCCACTCTACGCTCATCTCCAACTCCTGAATGTTTTTTTATCAATTGCTCATGCTCAGCTCTCCTCTCTTCTTCCGTCCTTTCCTTCAGACGCTCAAACCTTTTTTTCAGCTGTTGGAGTAGCATCAGAAACAGCCTGCTCTGTCCTCACCTCTGTCTTGGCCAGGGGGGCGTATTTAACCCACACAGCGTTAGAGACCTGTCGAGACAGACACGGTTCAGTAGTTAATAGCTTTCTGCCCTTGGTTGCAGATACTAAATGTTTTGCTCAGCCTGACTGTGGACTGTGCTGCTCTCTGGAAAAATAATAGATGGCAAGTTCAGACACTGTTCTGTCTATTGCCCTAACATGGTGGCACAGTCCAAAGATAAAATACTTCGTTGAGCTATATGTAATTGCACTTATTCTCCATTCTTTCATTGAAGTGATAATCAAATGACATTTTAGTAGGTCTACACTGTCCTGGTGTTTATCAATATAGTCTACCAACAAACTATTCTACAATGCATGCTGTAGTAGTTATTAATTTTACTTTGAATGTAATGAGTCATACTTAAACTTGTTCAGACTTACAGGTGGCTGTTTAGTGTCCATCACTTTGCCCTGCAAATACCATAGGTGTAGGCTATATTACAGGAATCCCTCTCACTAATGTATATAGTCATGGCATAGATTTGCCCATAATATACTGTATTTGACAAATTCCAATCATATTTCTAAAAGTCATTTTAACCTAGCAGGAAATGAGTGTCCAGTTGTATCATCTGATGATCTTATTGGCCTATATTATAGCCTAGCGCCTTACAGCATTGTTTAGGCTAGCCTACCTGTTCTAGGCTAGCCTACCTGTTCTAGGCTAGCCTACCTGTTCTAGGCTAGCCTACCTGTTCTAGGCTAACCTACCTGTTCTAGGCTAGCCTACCTGTTCTAGGCTAGCCTACCTGTTCTAGGCTAGCCTACCTGTTCTAGGCTAGCCTACCTGTTCTAGGCCAGCCTACTGTTCTAGGTTCTAGGCTAGGCCTACCTGTTTAGGCCAGCCTCACCTGTTCTAGGCCAGCCTACCTGTTCTAGGCCAGCCTACCAGTTCTAGGCTAGCCTACCTGTTCTAGGCCAGCCTCACCTGTTCTAGGCCAGCCTACCTGTTCTAGGCCAGCCTCACCTGTTCTAGGCCAACCTACCTGTTCCAGGCCAGCCTACCTGTTCCAGGCCAGCCTACCTGTTCTAGGCCAGCCTACCTGTTTAGGCCAGCCTACCTGTTCCAGGCCAGCCTACCTGTTCTAGGCCAGCCTACCAGTTCTAGGCCAGCCTACCTGTTCTAGGCCAGCCTACCTGTTCCAGGCCAGCCTACCTGTTCTAGGCCAACCTACCTGTTCCAGGCCAGCCTACCTGTTCTAGGCCAACCTACCTGTTCTAGGCCAGCCTACCTGTTCTAGGCCAGCCTACCTGTTCTAGGCCAGCCCACCTGTTCTAGGCCAGCCTCTACCTGTTCTAGGCCAGCCTACCTGTTCTAGGCCAGCCTCTACCTGTTCTAGGCCAGCCTACCTGTTCCAGGCCAGCCTACCTGTTCCAGGCCAGCCTACCTGTTCCAGGCCAACCTACCTGTTCTAGGCCAGCCTACCTGTTCTAGGCCAGCCTACCTGTTCCAGGCCAGCCTACCTGTTCAGGCCAGCCTACCTGTTCCAGGCCAGCCTCACCTGTTCTAGGCCAGCCTACCTGTTCTAGGCCAGCCTCACCTGTTCTAGGCCAGCCACCTGTTCTAGGGCCGTTCTAGGCCTACCTGTTCTAGGCCAGCCTACCTGTTCAGGCCAGCCTACCTGTTCTAGGCCAGCCTACCTGTTCTAGGCCAGCCTACCTGTTCTAGGCCAGCCTACCTGTTCTAGGCCAGCCTACCTGTTCTAGGCCAGGCCTACCTGTTCTAGGCCAGCCTACCTGTTCTAGGCTAACCTACCTGTTCTAGGCCAGCCTACCTGTTCTAGGCCAGCCTACCTGTTCTAGGCCAGCCTACCTGTTCTAGGCCAGCCTACCTAGGTTCTAGGCCAGGCCAACCTACCTGTTCTAGGCCAGCCTACCTGTTCTAGGCCAGCCTCACCTGTTCTAGGCCAGCCTACCTGTTCTAGGCCAGCCTACCTGTTCTAGGCCAGCCTACCTGTTCTAGGCCAGCCTACCTGTTCTAGGCCAGCCTACCTGTTCTAGGCCAGCCTACCTGTTCTAGGCCAGCCTACCTGTTCTAGGCCAGCCTACCTGTTCTAGGCCAGCCTACCTGTTCTAGGCCAGCCTACCTGTTCTAGGCCAGCCTACCTGTTCTAGGCCAGCCTACCTGTTCTAGGCCAGCCTACCTGTTCTAGGCCAGCCTCTACCTGTTCTAGGCCAGCCTACCTGTTCTAGGCCAGCCTCACCTGTTCTAGGCCAGCCTACCTGTTCTAGGCCAGCCTACCTGTTCTAGGCCACCTACCTGTTCTAGGCCAGCCTACCTGTTCTAGGCCAGCCTCACCTGTTCTAGGCCAGCCTCACCTGTTCTAGGCCAGCCTCACCTGTTCTAGGCCAGCCTACCTGTTCTAGGCCAGCCTCTACCTGTTCTAGGCCAGCCTACCTGTTCTAGGCCAGCCTACCTGTTCTAGGCTAGCCTACCTGTTCTAGGCTAGCCTACCTGTTCTAGGCTAGCCTACCTGTTCTAGGCTAGCCTACCTGTTCTAGGCTAGCCTACCTGTTCTAGGCTAGCCTACCTGTTCTAGGCTAGCCTACCTGTTCTAGGCTAGCCTCTACCTGTTCTAGGCTAGCCTACCTGTTCTAGGCTAGCCTACCTGTTCTAGGCTAGCCTACCTGTTCTAGGCTAGCCTCTACCTGTTCTAGGCTAGCCTACCTGTTCTAGGCTAGCCTCTACCTGTTCTAGGCTAGCCTACCTGTTCTAGGCTAGCCTACCTGTTCTAGGCTAGCCTACCTGTTCTAGGCTAGCCTCTACCTGTTCTAGGCTAGCCTACCTGTTCTTTCTTCCCCCGAGGTTTTCGCTGCATGGCTGAAAAACAAATCAAAATACTTTTTTTCAATATGGCTATGCTGAAAAGGTTTGATAGGTGGTGCGTTACACTATCCTACTGTTTGTTTTTGTCCTGTGCGTGCGCTCTGACTGGGCAATAATGGCTTTGGAGCGTATGCAATGTGTGTCATCACTGGGTATCAGTTCGATTGATGTATGATAAGTTGTCAACTACCGTAAATTAAATGTAATTTTGTGTGTGTGTGAAAATCCAATACAGAATGGAAACACCATTGATTCAACCAGCTTATGTCCATGATAATGCATGTTGTCAGAATTCGAATCTCTAATATTGTACCCTATATATCGGTACACAGAGCCATATATAGTTAGGTCTAAATACATGGCACTGGTGGTACCATGCACAAAACTAGAGTGGGATTCATATTTATATAATGGTACCAACATCAGAAGCTGTCACAACCTGATCAGTTTCACCTGTCCTCGTTATTGTCTCCACCTCCTCCAGGTGTGGTTTGTTTTTCCCGGTGTATTTATCGCTGTGTTTCCTGTCTCTCTGTGTCTTGTATGTTAGTCAAGTCAACCAGCGTGTTTTTCCCCATACTCCTTTTGCTATTCTATTGTTGATAGTCTTCCTGGTTTTGACCCCCTGCCTGACTCTGGACTTCTTTTCCCGCCTGACTGATCATCCTGCCTGGCCTGACCTTGACTCTGCCTGCCCTTCGGTACCTAATGGACTCCGAACTGGGTTTGACCATTTTGCCTGTCCACGACCATTCTCTTGCCTTCCCCTATTGATTCATAAATATTGTAAGACTCCAACCATCTGCCTCCTGTGTCTGCATCTGGGTCTCGCCTTGTGTCGTGATAGAAACACCCAAATAAAACAACGAGGTGTTCAACTGTCGGCTGAAACCACGCAATTACAGATCCGTGCGTTTTTTCTCCAGGGTCTCCTCTCGCACTAGACGGTTGGGCTCAATTACAAATAAATAGCACACGTAGACTAACTACTGTATTTCACCTTTTAAAAGTTAGTAAAGCTGCTGAGATACTCAACCGCTTGATCTGCCAGATGTTGTCTGGTCTATGCCCTCCACTTCTCCTGGGAGATAAAAACTTTTTTTCTCTCTCTCCTTCCTCAGTCTCATCTCTCTCCTCCCTTTCCTTGCGGACCCCCCCCCCCCCCATACTCTTGTGAAAAAAAATCACATTTTAAAACGTAACTATCACAAGCGAAGTTACATTTTCCCATGTGAAAATCGAATTTGTACTTTCAAATCTAACTCTCACATGTGAAGCACGTCATCACATGTGCAATTAAAATATTTGTTTAGTACCCCCCCCCCCCCCCCCTCTCTCTCTCTCTCTCTCTCTCGCCCGCGGCATCTGGGGCAGGGACATGAGTCATATTTCATTAGAACAACACCAACTCTACACAACACAGACCCGCTGCGTCCCAGTCCAGACCCCAGCAGAGTGCATTAGCGGTAATGATAGATCGCACAGGCATTCACTGGCAGGATGCGGAGAGGGTGAAACAATAATAATTGAACAGCAAGTGACCCCCTTCACTTTTCAGAGATTGTACACTGGGTGTATGGTGAGATTGTGCGCTGCACTGTGCTTCCATTCAGATACGTGCTGGGAGGAGTATGTGCCACATTGTTTCCGTGTGTGTGTGGGGGTCATTGATGTGTGTGTGTGCAGTGTCTCGGTTGCGGCGCTCCCCGTGGATGTTTGAACTTCGTGCCTGAACCTATAACGGATGCGTCACGTCGGCTCTGTCATGCGAATCCTCCCGTACGCCAACGCACAGCGCACGCTCGCTCCCAAGACGACACCGACTCCGTGACTCTCCATTTGAGCTGGTGACGCTGCTCGCTCTCTGGCGGTAGAACGGGATGTTTGGCATTTGTACGGATGTGTGCTCGCACGGTGCGTCTTCTGTGAGATGGACCGAGGAGAGGACCAGTGACCAAACATGCCTACAGTCCTCCGCGACAAGGGCAAACTTTCCAACGTCTCTTTGTTGCTTCGATGTGCTTTCCAGGTGAGAAGAGATACATGGCTATCTATTCAGTCAAGTTCATGTGATAGTCAAGAAATACAATTTCTTATAGTTGTTTTGCTTTCTGTGTTTTACTTGAAATGTATAATACTCTTTTGTAATAAGATTTTTTGTATGCTATTGTATTTCCGTTCTCATTTCAATTTACTGTAATGTGAAACCAAAATTAATTATATAGAATAATGCAACAAAGCTAGTTAAGGATGTATTGCAAATACAACACAACAATTCACATGGTTTGAAATGTTATATTGATTTGTACAGTCTATGGTTTGAATAGTCACGATGAGATGTAAAATAAGTTGAGAAGTCTTGAGGTCAGAGACAGTTAAACCCATTTCCGTCGTTTGACAGGCCAACCCACAACCTTTCGTTTTCACTTTAGATTGAAGCATACACTGTTCTAAATATAGAAACGGTAAGAGAACTACGAAGACATTTAAATACAACTGTACTACGGGCGCTGAATAGGCAACAGATGGTTGTAGAATAGTTGGTCTGTATGCTGTTTGTTTGAAGGTGTTATGATGGGTTGAGGTTGGTTTGGGCCGCAGGAGACCGTGGTGTGTGTCTGGGGGATTGCGTCACCATTACTGTACCCTGCTGATGTTTTAAGAGATGTGTGAAATGCATTATGCATATTATGCACACATTCTACAGCCACACTTTCACCACTGTGTTCAATGACAGAGGTGCACCCTCTCTCTCTCTCTCTCTCTCTCTCTCTCTCTCTCTCTCTCTCTCTCTCTCTCTCTCTCTCTCTCTCTCTCTCTCTCTCTCTCTCTCTCACACACACACACACACACACACACACACACTTCTCCATGCCAGTGCTTGATCACGCAGTCAGACAGTGGAGTGACTCATGCACACACACACACACACACACACACACACACACACACACACACACACACACACACACACACACACACACACACACACACACACACACACACACACACACACACAGCAGAGAAAATAAGAACAGTCTCAACAGCCAATTATTGCAGGATATCCAAGGATATGCAGTAACAACAACCACCAGTATTTCAGCAAGAAAGATAATGAGTGGAAAGAGGGACAGTAAAATGGGGACTAGAGATAGAGAGAAGGACAGAGGAAGGTAGGATGGGGGAGAGAGAGAAAGGGGAGAATATGAGCATCCCTCCCATCAACAGCTGTGATTGTTTAGATATGATTCACCAACCAACATCAACCTCCCCTCAACTGTGTGTGTGTCCATTTCATACGTGCACTCCTGACTAGTGTTTTAGATCCACTGAATCATCTCTCTCTCCCTCTCTCTCTCTCTCTCTCTCTCTCTCTCTTGTTTACTCTTTTTCTCTCTCTCACTTTCTCTTTGAGACTATATGCAACATCTGGAACAGGAAATGGTAGTGGCAGGCATGTATAGCTCACAGGTGTGTGTGTGTGCGTATGTGTTTGTGTGTGTGGACGTGCAACCTGTCATTGAACACAATGCTGAAAGTGTAGCCATATTATAAGCACAGATAGAAAAAGGAGCCAGATGTTTAATCAAATGTATAAATCTGATCCATCCGGTTGGAAGTTTAATTTAGTTATTTCACAGGGAATTTGCGATGCGTAGGCCCTCTGGCTACATTTACTTCAATACAAAACCTAGGAGGCTCATGGTTCTCAACCCCTTCCATAGACTTACAAAGTAATTATGACCACTTCCGGAAGACGTCCTCCAACCTATCAGAGCTCTTGTAGCATGAATTCACATGTTGGCCACCCAATCAAACGATCAGAGAATGGATCTAGTACTGAAAGCATCAGCTAAAACTAGCTAGCACTGCAGTGCATAACATGTGATGAGTATTGCACTCAAAGAGAGAGAAAGACAATAGTTGAACAGTTTATAACAAATTATGGAGAAGCAAGCTAAGTAAGTGAAAGTGAAACATGAAAAAAATACGAAATATAGCTAGAGAGAGAGCTAGCTATATTTCGTATTTTTTTCATGTTTCACTTTCACTTACTTAGCTAGTGAATGCAGCTAGCTAGTCTAGCCTACTCAAACACTCAGCTTAAACAGAGATGGATGCTATGTTAGCTATTGCTATCCAAGACTGGGACTCTTCCAAGTCAAGGTAAGCTTTTGGTTTTAGAAATGTATTGCCACCGGGGCCCACCGTTGTAACTGCTAAACTGCTTGCAGTACACTGTTGTAGCGTGTTGTAGCATATTTTTCCACCTGGTCACAAACAGCTGATGTGTTGTGCACTGAAGTCCAGAAGCAAAGGGAAAAGGTGAGAGGAGGGGAGCGCGTAGGAATTCTACAACAATTAAAGGAATCATGCTGTATGTATGTGGCTGCTATGAAAGTGAACTGTGTTTCTGTGTGATCAGGGATGTATTCATTCCATCGGAAAAACATTTTTTGAACGGAAGCAAGCTGAATGAAACGGCACTAAACATATCTGTATTTGTCCAATATAAACTCTTGTTTGCAACAGTTGGACTAATGATTCCACCGTAGATCAGCTATCTAGATGCAGGCAAGAGTGTGCAAGGCGGTATTGAATGTGTCAAGTCTCACCTTGATTACTCAAATTTCACTTGACCTGTGTGCACCTATGTTGTAAACGTTCATTCATTGGCAAGGTTGTAGCAACCTGATGGGAATAGGGAACATTTTAGTATCATGTAGTAGCCTAAATCTATCGATGTTACCAGTGGCGGTTCGAGCTTGTATGGCTCCTGGGCGAACCCCGCTGCACCATTCTGCACTAACTGTCATTTGTACTCAGACGTTTGGAACAACACAAATAAATAATCAGAGCATTTAAAACGATATAAATATAAAAATATATACAAAAATAAGACTCATACATATCAAAAAGAGGTAACAAAGACAAATAGAAACATATTGTAGTATATAAATACAAATAAAAAAGAGAATCAAATTATTACACTATTACCCTATTGCTAACAAAAAAACACAAAAATAAATCTAAATTGCACAAATCCTATATCACACAAATACACAAATAGAATAACACACTTATAAAGAAGAGAACCTGATTTTTATACTATTGCACTTCAAACAAGAAACACACAAACTAAATTCCACAACTAATTGCATTACTAATTGCATCAGTACTGTACAAAGTTAGAGGTGCGCTATTTGATAGATTCCCCCCTCTCCCCCTACCTCGGGCTTCCAGTGGGGAGACCTGAGGTCAACCTACCCCCGCCCCCTTCCCATCTCGTACTTCTGAGTGGGAGACCTTCCCAGGCCTGCCTAGCTCACAAACTAGAATCAGGGCGCCCACTCCTTCAAGGTTAACTGACCCACAGTCCCACACGGTGACATGATATTATTGACGTGACGTGCAATTGAGCGATAGAAAACCGATCGCGCAAATGTCACCATTCGGAATATATATATTTTTTTATTTTTTTGTGCGGGCGCCGCATGCCGCCCCCGGCAAGATGCTGCCCCTGGGCGGCTGCTCATGTCGCCTATGCCTAAATCCACCACTGGATGTTACAATTAACTGAGTGAATGGAATATGAATGACAGTCATCCAATATGCTGTAACAGAAATAAGGACATACTCGTAAAAAAATGTATCGTCCTCCCTCATCTGAGACACCCCCCCCCCCCCCACCGCCACTGGTAATAACATAATACATATTTAACTTCAATAGTTTTGTTCAGTTTCTCTTGCACAAGGGTAAGACTGGTTTATGTGAGTTTTGCTAAATACACTGAGCAAAAATATAAACACAAGATGCAACAATTTCAAACATTTTACTGAGTAACAGTTCATATAAGGAAATGAGTCAATTGAAATACATTAATTAAGCCTTATCTATGGATTTCACATGACTGGGAATACAGATATGCATCTGTTTGTCACAGATACCTTTAAAAGACGATCTTGCAGGTGAAGAAGCCGGATGTGAAAGTCCTGGGCTGGCGTTTTTACACGTGGTCTGCGGTTGTAAGGCCAGTTAGACACTGTCAAATTCTCTAAAACGACATTGGAGGCGGATTATGGTAGAGAAATTAACATTCAATTCTCTGGCAACAGCTCTGGCGGACATTCCTGCAGTCAGCATGCCAATTGCATACTCCCTCAAAACTTGATACATCTGTGGCATTGTGTTGTGTGAAAAAACTGCACATTCTACAGTGTCCTTTTATTGTCCCCAGCACAAGCCTGTGTAATTATCATGCTGTTTAATCAGCTTCTTGATATGCCACACCTGTCAGGTGGATAGATTATTTTGGCAAAGGAGAAATGTTCACTAACAGGGAGGAATGTAAACAAATTTGTGCACAACATTTGAGAGAAATAAGCTTTTTGTGAGGATGGAACATTAATGGGATCTTTTATTTCAGCTCATGAAACATTGGACAAAGACTTTACAGGTTGTGTTTATATTTCTGTTCAGTATAGGTACAACGGTAGACCTGTTTCATCAGAGTACTGGATATAGCCTCTGGTGGTAACCTGGTTTGTATGGGTATATTAGGGATGAAGTGCATGTATAGACCTAGTATATATGAATGTTGAGATATATTATTGGGGCTGGGGTGTGGGGGTCATTGGGTTTAGGTGTGTGGGTAAGTGGGCTGAGGTGTATAGATATTGGGGCTGGGGTGTGTGGGTCATTGGGTTTAGGTGTGTGGGTAAGTGGGCTGAGGTGTATAGATATTGGGGCTGGGGTGTGTGGGTCATTGGGTTTAGGTGTGTGGGTAAGTGGGCTGATGTGTATAGATGCTGGGGTGTGTGGGTAATTGGGTTTAGGTGTGTGGGTAAGTGGGCTGATGTGTATAGATATTGGGGCTGGGGTGTGGGGGTCATTGGGTTTAGATGTGTGGGTAAGTGGGCTGAGGCATATAGATATTGGGGCTGGGGTGTGTGGGTCATTGGGTTTAGGTGTGTGGGTAAGTGGGCTGGGGTGTGGGGGTCATTGGGTTTAGGTGTGTGGGTAAGTGGGCTGAGGTGTATAGATATTGGGGCTGGGGTGTGTGGGTCATTGGGTTTAGATGTGTGGGTAAGTTGGATAAGGTATATAGATATTGGAGCTTGGGAATAGTGGTAAATACTGTATCTCTTAATTTTATTATAGGCACAGCACAGTATGTTCCCATCGGTCGTGACAGAAAATAAAACATACCGTTTCACATACTTTTCAATATTATTTTTCAAAAAGCAAAATGGGGTTCGGGGTTACTAATTGTATAAGGTGTACATAGTGGGCATATCTGAAAGAAATGTGGGAACAAATGGGTTCACACTCGGATCCGCAGAAGGCTACAGTAATGATGGTTCAATGCCCACAGAGGATCAGCAGAAGGCTACAGTAATGATGGTTCAATGCCCACAGAGGATCAGCAGAAGGCTACAGTAATGATGGTTCAATGCCCACAGAGGATCAGCAGAAGGCTACAGTAATGATGGTTCAATGCCCACAGAGGATCAGCAGAAGGCTACAGTAATGATGGTTCAATGCCCACAGAGGATCAGCAGAAGGCTACAGTAATGATGGTTCAATGCCCACAGAGGATCAGCAGAAGGCTACAGTAATGATGGTTCAATGCCCACAGAGGATCAGCAGAAGGCTCCAGTAATGATGGTTCAATGCCCACAGAGGATCAGCAGAAGGCTACAGTAATGATGGTTCAATGCCCACAGAGGATCCGCAGAAGGCTACAGTAATGATGGTTCAATGCCCACAGAGGATCAGCAGAAGGCTACAGTAATGATGGTTCAATGCCCACAGAGGATCAGCAGAAGGCTACAGTAATGATGGTTCAATGCCCACAGAGGATCAGCAGAAGGCTACAGTAAGGATGGTTCAATGCCCACAGAGGATCCGCAGAAGGCTACAGTAATGATGGTTCAATGCCCACAGAGGATCAGCAGAAGGCTACAGTAATGATGGTTCAATGCCCACAGACACACACCATGGAACACTGCAGATTAGCAGATTACCGAACACAACAAACAGACAAGCAAGTCTCAGTGAAGAATCTTTTTGATGTAGGCTCACAAGCCCTGGTTGGGTTTCGCAACCTATATCTGTCAAGGCATTCTCATTGGTTTCTGAAAGACCACCACTGTATAGACCTCCACAACACCTGTTTTATTTTACTGTGTGGATGTTGTCTCTATGACTTTTCTCAAACTGTTTTTCTGTCCTCACTCAGGTCATAGGAAGTGAGTGTAGCAGCTGTGTCTAGGATATTCTAGGGTAAGAGATGGTTGACTTTATACTCCCACCTGGCCTACGGGACCATAACTGCTGCATTGATCTACACTGCTCTGCACAAGCTAAATCAGGTGTGTAGTGCTGGAACAAATGTGTGTGTTGGTACACGTTACACTTTGTCCTGTCCTCTTAGTGGTGGTTGCCCTAAGGCTACTAGTAACAGGCCTTTGGGGGAATCTCTGTTGCTGTTGGTAGCTGAAGCTGAACAGAGTATGTCTGACTGTATCCTGCCTACTGAAATACTGTTCCAGTGTACTGTTCATGGTCTACCTTTCGTAGCCAAAAGACTAGCACAGGAGAGAGAAATGAAGAGAAAGGATGGGGAGAAATAGAGGGAGAGCAGACAGAGAGGAAGGCGAGAGGAGAAAGAGCAGAAGAAGAGGGAGGAAGAGAGGGGGCAGAGAGAGGGGGAAAGGGAGTGGAGAGATAGCGGCACACTGCTCACCTGGGAAGGCTTGTTGTTGTGAGAGGAGGGGAGTAAGGGATGAATCAGTGTCCTTGGTTACTGAGAGGGAGGAGAGATAATGAAGTGAAAGGAGGAGTCGAGAGAGAGAATACTTGCCTTCTGGGGTTATGGGGAAAGGGCTGTGGTTATGAAGAAGAGAGGGGAGAGGAAAAGAGTGAGAGAAGTGACAACAGGTACTAGATGTGTCTACTGCATTACGTGTGTGTGTGTGTGTGTGCGTGCGTGTGCGTGTGCATGTGTGTGTGTTAGACTGAATTGAATGAAAGGAGACATGCTTCTCAGAGCAGACTCTCCTTACTCTGTTCAATACTGAGCACTGACAGACTACTGTTCTATCACACATGTCCATCGGTTTCAACTCTCTCTCAATTCAATTTCAATTTAAGGGGCTTTATTGGCATGGGAAACATATGTTTACATTGCCAAAGCACGTGAAATAGATAATAAACAAAAGTGAAATAAACAATAAAAAATTAACAGTAACATTACAGAATAAAGACATTTCAAGTGTCATATTATGTCTATATACAGTTTTGTATACATTCTGATGTGCAAATAGTTAAAGTGCAAAGGGAAAATAAATAAACATAAATATAGGTTGTATTTACAATGGTGTTTGTTCTTCACTGGTTGCCCTTTTCTTGTGGCAACAGGTCACAAATCTTGCTGCTGTGATTGCAATGTGGTATTTCACCCAGTAGATATGGGAGTTTATCAAAACTGGATTTGTTTTCAAATTCTTTGTGGGTCTATGTAATCTGAGGGAAATATGTGTCTCTAATATAGTCATATATTTGGCTGGAGGTTAGGAAGTGCAGCTCAGTTTCCACCTCATTTTGTGGGCAGTGTGCTTTTGTCTAATTGTGTTGCTGTCCTGGGGCTCTGTGGAGTCTGTTTGTGAACAGAGCCCCAGGACCAGCTTGCTCTGTAGGTGAGCACTTTGTTATGGAAGGTTTGGGAATCACTTCCTTTTAGAACTGAACATCTCTTTTCTGGATTTTGATAATTAGTGGGTATCTGCCTAATTCTGCTGTGCATGCATTATTTGGTGTTTTATGTTGTACACAGAGGATATTTTTGCATAATTCTGCATGCAGTCACAATTTGATGTTTGTCCCATTTTGTGAATTCTTGGTTGGTGAGCGAGGTCCCCAGACCTCACAACCATAAAGGGCAATGGGTTCTATAACTGATTCAAGTATTTTTAGCCAGATCCTAATTGGTATGTCGAATTTTATGTTCCTTTTGATGGCATAGAAGGCCCTTCTTTCCTTCTCTCTCAGATTGTTCACAGCTTTGTGGAAGTTACAGTACATGTGGTGCTGATGTTTAGGCTGAGGTATGTATAGTGTTTTGTGTGCTCTATGGCAACATTGTCAAAATGGAATTTGTGTACATGGATTTTAGAATGTTGTATGTTTTTCCCCCAACACCACTTTCTATCAATTACTATAGCAGACCCTCATGCCAAATTGAGTCAAAAGCTTTTTTGAAATCAACGAAGCGTGAGAAGACTTTGTCTTTGTTTTGGTTTGTTTGTTTGTCAATTAGGGTGTGCAGGGTGTATCCGTGGTGAAGTCTCTCTCTCTGTCACACACACACATTCACACACACACACACCAGTGGCGGTCGGTACCGTTTAAGTTTAGGGAGGAATTTTGTCATTTTTTAATCAGCATGGCCTTATTTCAATTACAGCAAATTGGATGACTGTAATTCACATTCCATTCACCCAGCTCAATGTAACATCGATAGATTTAGGCTACTACATGATACACACGTTTCCCCTCTACCCATCATGAGGTTTCTACAATCTAGCCTACGAGTGAGAGTTTTTAACATAGGTGCACAGGTCGCAAGACAAATTGGAGTAATCAAGGTGACAGACATTGAAACATTCAGTACCACCTTGCACACTCTCGCCTGCATCTAGGTGTCATGTCTTGTTATGTCTGTTCCTGTCCTTTCTCTTCACTCTGTCTCTCTCTGCTGGTCTTTTTAGGTTACCTTCTCTGTCTCTCATTCTTCAGCTGTTCTACATTTCCCCTAACTAGCTCATTCACTCTTTCCCCACCTGTTCTCTCTTCCCCCTCTGATTAGGTCTCTATTTCTCTCTCTGTTCCTGCTACTTTCAGTGTCTGATTCTTGTTTGTGTTTTTGATACCAGAAGCAAGCTGTCGTCCCGTTTGCTTCCACCTTGTCCTATCCTGTCGGAGTCTGCCTGGCAGGTGCATCCTGCATTATACTACGTTCTTTTGTTCCATTGACTACGTTGGAAGAGGATTTATGCCATTCCTGTTTTTTTATTAAAGAACTCTGTTTTCTGTTAAAACCGCTTTTGGGTCTTCACTCAAGTACATAACACTAGGTGATCTAGTGTGCAATCATTAGTCCCATCGTTCCATTTTGCAAACAAACGAGAGTTTCTATTGGGCAAATTCAGGTAGGTTGATCCATTTTTTGTTCCGTTTGCTTCAATTTAATTTTTGAAGAAATTTGTTCAAAACTGTTCAACTATTCTCCTTCTCTTTCTTTGAGTACTCTACTCACAAAATGTTATGCACTGCAGTTCTAGCTATCTGTAGCTTATGTGTTCAGTACAATATTAATTATCTAATCCTTTGATTGAGAATTATGTCAGTTCATGTTGCAAGAGCTCTGATTGGTTGGAGGACGTCCTCCCAAAGTTGTCATAATTACTGTGTAAGTCTATAGAAGGGCGTAAGAACCAAGAGCCTCCTAGGATTTGTATTGAAATCAATGTACCCAGAGGAGGCCCGGAATCTAGCTGACCTCCCGTTACACCATGGTGCTACCCTACAGAGTGCTGCTGAGGCTACTGTAGACCTTCATTGCAAAACAGTTTGTTTAAATCAAATTATTTGGTGATGTGAATATATTTAGTTATAGTTGTATCTAAAAAATAATAACTTTTTGAATGTTTCACTATTTGTATTTTAAATTAACTAAATAGGATGGTCCTCCCCTTCCTCCTCTGAGGAGCCTCCACTGACACACATACACACACACACGCACACAGCCATCAGAACAGATAAGGCCTGACCTTTTCCAGAGCCTGCTTCCTGTTCAATGGCGATGCAAAAGTCGGCATGGACTAGACACACTCACACGCTCACACCATGCACGCACGCACACACACACACACACACACACACACACACACACACACACACACACACACACACACACACACACACATCCCTTTCTCTGCCATGTTAATAATCCATACTAAACAACTGTATTATTCTTCTTCTAACATGGCTGTGACTTGTCTTTGTCAGTCAATGTAATCATTTGTATGCGATGAGGATTGGTGCAAAGATCTCTCTCACTCTCTCTGGCTGGCTTCCTATTCAGAGCTTGGCTCATGTACTCAGATAGAGCAGATAACAGATAGCAGATAGGATAGTTCACTGGGCACTGTCTCATCGCCCTGATGAATATCACCTGGATCATCAAAACCCCTGTCCTCCCTCTGGTAGACCAGTGCTTCAGGGGCATCACTTGCAAACACACACACACACACACACACGCAAGCAAGTACACACACACACACACACACACACACACACACACACACACACACACACACACACACACACACACACACACACACACACACACACACACACACACACACACACACACACACTAACAAAAGAGAGATCACAAAGACAGCTACAAATATGCACAAAATACACAGAAGTTGATGTACAATATACACAAAGCGGTAGGAACAAAAGACAGGTTGTCACTCAAAACACATCACAGACACAATAGAGCAGAAACCTGTTTCACACTGTGTATACGCTGTACCATGACACCTCTGAATTCACACCGACACACACAAACACGCAGACACACACACATAGACATACACACAGATCATGGACAATTTATCACAACCTACATCATTCACAGACACCCTACAATCTCCATCCCCATCCCTCACCCTCATGTCTTTCACAGACACCCTACAACCTCGATCCCCATCCCTCACCCTCATGTCTTTCATAGACACCCTACAACCCCGATCCTCATCCCTCACCCTCTTGTCTTTCAATGGCTAGAGTTAGATCTGCATGTTCTTTTATTTAGGAAGGTGATGAAGTAAAAGTTGTCCATAAAATAAATAGTAAAGTACAGATACCCAAAAAATGACTTAAGTACTACTTTAAAGTATTTTGACTTAAGTACTTTACACCACTGTAAGCAGGGAAGTAGAGAGTAATCTGAGCCACTGTTTCAGAGGGAGTCATGATAAATAGCACAGCACTCCCTCTAGTGCCATTCACCTTCTATTGGCAAAAATATCCTCATTGGGCACTTAAGCCTGTACCATGAGTCAACCCCAGAAAACTCAAATTCTTATACTGTGTGTGGGTGTGTGTGTGCGTGTGTGTGTAAGTGTGTGCGTGTGCAGATGCTTGTCAGTAATGTTAGTAAAGGCCATCCAATCTCTGTGACCTCTGACCTCTGACCTTCATACCCCCAGGACATGAACCACTCCTGGCAGTCCCAGCAACCCTCAGGAGGTGGCCAGGCCCAGTGCTTCCTCTACAACCCTAACGTAGGCCTATGTGTGTGTTTGTGTGTGTGTGTGTGGGGGGGGGTCTTTAAACTTTATCAATCTATCTCTCTCTCTCACTCTCTAGGACACAAAGCAGCACACTACTCAGCACAAACAACGTATGTATTCACAGTCTAAGGTGTGTGTATTTGTGCGTGGGTGTATCTGTGTGAGTGTGTAATGTGTGTGTGTGTGTCTGTAACCTTTCTCTATCAGGCTGCTCAGGAATATGTTATAAGAATGAATATGTTTGTCAAACCTGCGCGTGTGTGTGTCCTCACTCCCTCTCTCT